>NW_020664499.1:2771913-2816627 GCF_002925995.2 Terrapene triunguis
TCTGCTCAACCCCTGCCCCAAAAGGGCTTGAGCTGTGACGGTTTGTGCCCCGCCCTGACCCAGGGCCTGGGCCCGCTTAGACGGTTAGTTAGCGCTCAGCCCCTACCTAAGGGCCTGAGCTCCTGAACTGTGAGCCGCTCAGCCCTTGCGTACAAGGACCTGAGGCTGGACTGTCTGCAATTTAGTGAGCCGGTGTGGCACCCCTCCATCTCGGAGGGTAGAACCCCGGCTCAACCCTACTACAGGTGTGCATACGCATAAACACAAGCATATACAGGAGTTGGCATTACAAGGTTAGCTCATATCACAGCTCCTGAGATACTGGAGTTATTTCTTATTCAAAGTAGAGGGAATATTAAGGGATTACTGTTGATAAGTGTTAACTATTATATAGAACTCTCCAAGCACATATCTTAACCTTAATATCAACCTTAGCTTTATAAAGGAGATAATTTAGTATGGTCCCATTCAGCAAATCACTTAAGCATATGCTTAACTTTCAACGTGAAATGCCCCGTTGAAATCAGTTGAATCAAGCATTTACTTGTGTGGCTGAGAATGCTCTAAATTTTAAAGGTGCAGTAACCACACACAATCACCAGTTTAGAGCTCTATATCTCCCTCAGGACAGTGCAGCTGTCTGTGGAAACCTTGTGCCTGAGAAATGAGGAAGGTTAGGGAACAACACCTGCATAGATTTGTGAAACATTTGAACCTAGGCTTGATATTCACAAATTCATCTGATTAGGGAGGGTTCTTCTGTGCAAACTGCACACCTAGCCCAAGTGATTACATTCTACCCAACTTTAATTCCCTATGTAATTTCACTTATTCTTCAATACCTGTCCTAAACTGTTGTATAGTAGTGCTGTAAGCAATCAGACAGCTGTCAGATTTGGGTGCATCTCAGTGATGGGGTTTTCAAAGTAGGATTTGTAAAGCTTTTGGGCATCATTAGGAATAAAAGGCTCTATGTAAATGTAAAATACTATTATTTATTATCTCCCACCACTGCATAGGTTGTCTGTTGACCTACAAACTCACAGAGGAATAAGGGGACATAAGAGACCCCTTTACTACCATTGCGCTGGCTACCTCATGCATCATATGAACTGGAGGACAGAGCAGCCTCCAAGGAGCCACTACTTCCCATCTCATGCAGATGGGCAAAAAGTGCAGGGCCAAGATGGAAAATGAATGAAGCCCAACATACCAGCCAACAGAGCTGAGCCAATGTGGAAGGGGAAGCAATCTGCTACTGGAATAGAGCAGTAATAGCTTACCTCCCCTCTGAGGCCAGGTGGGAGACAAGGGAATGAACAGTGACTGTCAGAGTGACTATTAATACTGTGGTCTTCTCCTCGGGCAGTTATGCACTCGATAATATGGGCTCCAAGATCGCCTTCTTACAAGAAAAGTGCACCCCCTTCATTTCTTCCAGAGTTTATTAATGATTCCCATTTTTTTCCAGTGGATTGCTGGATTTTGCCTTTATCTCTCCCACCATCTCTTAGAAATGTGTTTCTTGATTCTAGAGAATCTGTTTGCCTGGTGCCAAGAACAGTTGGTATTTCTGTCTGGCAAGCTGTGTTATTGTTGTTGGGTTTTTTGTTTGTTTGTTTGGAGAGGAACAGCGAACACACGACAGAAAAAAAGCAAAACATTGCAAAGCTGTCTCAACAAGCTACTAACTGAGTTACACAGGCCATATTACAAAATTCAATTTTTTTTAATTATATCCAGCAGACAAGTCAGCAGGGAATCATGCATGAAATCCAAGCACCCTGAAGACCAAGAGGGGAAATTTCACCTCTTTATGAAGCAGAGTCCAAATGATTAAAATGATAGTGGCCCATCATTTTAATTATCTTTCCAGTATGTGTCCTCTAATAGTGCTCTCTCCCTTGCTTTAACACAGTGAGGCATTAATTCACTCCTCCCATTGTGGTGCAAAAGGAAAGCAAGACTCAAGATGTCCCATTTTGCCAGTATCTGATTCACTAGGTAGATTACAGTTACCCAATTTTCTCCTTTGACTATTTTACGTTGGTATCCCAAGTGACATATCAAGTTCCCAGAATTCATGATTTGGGGGGACATTCTGATTAGAGTTTGGGGCTTGGGGAAAAGTCAGAACATAAAAAACATGTTTAAAAGACACACTACAAAATTGAGTGAATTGATTTTGAACGAAGCACCACTGAGAGAACAGGGAAGGGTGATGCTATGGAACCAGTGTACTCCAAACAAGAATTTCTTTGAGCGGGAGGTATGCTCTTGTGGTTAAGGCACTAGACAGGGATTCAGGAAACCTGAGTTATATACCTGGCTCGGATACAGACTTGCTATGTGACCTTGGGCAAGTCACTTAGTCTGTCTCTGTCTCAGTTTCCGGCCTCTAAAATGGGGATGATAGCAATACATTCAAAATGGGCAAGATACAAAAAAAGTAAGTTCTTCATGGGAGGGACTATCCTTTGCTATGTTTGACAGGTTGGAACCCAAGTGTCTGTGGGGGCCTCTAACTGCTAACATAAACAACAAACAATAATACATCTGTTGCCAAGGTACTAACTTTAAGAATGGGGTAGAAGTTGGATGTCAATAGCTCAGCCATGCCTGAGAGAGGAGTTAACCCCCAAAGGGTTGGAGTTTTTGTTCAATCAATGGTTCTAAAGCCTACATAAAGCTTACCAAAATTCACCAAGCCTTTGTAATGATGCTGCTTTAGAGAGCATCTCCCGCACCCTGAGTTAATATTCTGACATTTGATTTAATGCATTCCTAAATGTGCCTATCAATAGGTTTCTAAGTGACGTACAATAAAACAAATATAACTTAACAACTTATACAGACAAACTGCCCCAGAAGATCGGGCACAAGGGTAAACCTGACAGCTTTCAGTCAGAGCACCCCACCAGACAAAAGGGATCAATTAACATATCACCATAAACAAAGAACAGGTTTCTCATCACACTGCCCTCCCGATCCCAGGAATTGTCTGTGTATGAAAATAAATGCTGCAACATATAATAATATGTGCAATTCCAGCTGCTCAGTTGGTTGAGTGCAATAGATTTGTGTTTTTTAATATTTATATATGGGTGTCCATATTTACTCTGTGCTGGCTTCATGCAGCAAGTGGGATGCTGGAAAAACACAGGAGGAGAAGAAGCCTATTCTTATACTTAGCAATACCCTGGCTGCTCACAGGAATGGGGTTATACAGCCAGCGTGGAAGGACAATGGGACACACAGACATGCAGATCAGCAAAACAAAGCTGATGCCTTTAAATGTTGGTGTGACGGGGGACATGCACCTCTTGGGAGCACCTCCCGTCAGTTGGGTGCAAACCTGCACTCTCTGCTTGCGGTGCCCTGTCAGCTGTCAGCCTCCTCAGGTGGATCTTCAGTGGCTCAGCCATCTGGCCAAGTCACACATGGTCAAACGCATGAAGGAACCCCTTCCAGGGTAAAAGGTCCAACATGGCCTGTCCCTGTGCCCTAGGTAATGGCAAAAGCTCTGCTTCTGACTCAATCATCAGCCCCTTCTGGGCTATCTTTAAGTCTGCGTTTGCCCTAGTATAGAGCAGTGCCCCCAGGGCTGTCTCCCTGGGGACTCTAAGTCCTGCCCTTCACTTGGGCCTCTAAACAGCCTTATCCCATTCTTGGGGCTTAGGCCACCCTGCCAGTGGCTGATGGGGGATGAGGGAGGACCCAGGCCTGCCGATTATTCCAGGTGATGGACCCAGGGACTCTATAAATAGCAGCCATGTGCTACTTTTTGGAATGCTGCTGCTATTCCCTGGGCCACTTCCCACATAGCCCCTTCCCCTCAGGGCTGAAGATCTCAACTCCTCTCCTTCCTCACCCTTCTGGTCCTAGTCAGCAACTGATCTGCTCTAGCCCCGCAGCTCCTTTTAACTGGGCCTACTGTGCTCAGATTGGCTGCTTCCTTGCAGCCTCTGTAGGAAGGCCTGGAAGACCCACCTTCACTGTTCCTTTTCGTGTGTGTGTGTGTGGTAGGACCACGAAGCCTCCAGCAGCGGGCCTCAAAGGGTCCAGTACACCCCGTCACAGTTGGTTTCCCAGCTTTCACAGAGTCCCCTAGAAGAAAGCAAGTTCTGAGCTGTGAGCCAGCAAACTTATTACCTATAAAATTAAAAATCAGCAAGCACAATTAAAACCCTAATAGTCAACATTTAAATACATTGCAAGTCACTTTTTTTTATGTGGCCAGTTTCTGCTTAAAGAAACAAATTCCAGCATAACTATAAATTCAAGAAAAACCACGATTTAGAACAGACATTCTGATACAAGTTTAACTGGAGCAATGCTAACAGGTAGCTCTCTAATAAAGATTCAACCAGCATAAATGATGGTTTATTGCAGCCTAATAAACCTTCCCCTCCTACGTAATTACTTTTGAAGCGTAATGTGCTGCCCTGGTCCACACCCTCCTCCCTGTCACACTCACACACACATTTTCCCTTTTGTAATTAAATGGAAAAAAGTCTCTGTATTCGTTTTCTTAACACTTTATAAAATAACAGCGAGATTAATTAAGAGGTCTATATTTCTATTTCAAGGTTCAAATGCTTTCACTCAGTGCGTTGTGCTTTCAGAATCCAGTGTCAGCAGAATCTCTGACTAAATATACAGACTTTTTTTCTTAATCTCTTCCTCCCTATATACAATTTCTAAACGTATATGAGTGGTTAAGAGCCCTGGGCCACATTCTCAGTTGTAGTAAACCACCAGAGCTTCATTGAAGTAAATGGAGTAGGAGCCAACAGTAGTGGCAGAGGAATATTGAGTAGGAATAGACAGTTATATTACCTCTGTATGTGACACTGGTGCGACTGCTACTTGAATATGTGTCCAGTTCTGGAGTCCACAATTCAAGAAGGATTTGGAAAATTTAGAGAGGGTTCAGAGTATGATTAAAAGATGCCTTATAATGATGGACTCAAGGAGCTCAATCTATTTAGTTTATCAAAAAGAAGGTTAAGCAGTGACTTGATCACAATATGCAAGTACCTATGTGGGGAACAGAAATCTGACAGAGGGCTCTTCAAACTAGCAGACAAAATTCAGTGGCTGGAGCTGAAGCTAGACAAATTCAGGCTTGAAATAAGGCAGAGATTTTTTTTAACAATGAAGGTTACTAATCCCTGGAACAATTTACCAACAGTCATGAGGTAACCTGATGAGGTTCAACAAGGACAAGTGCAGAGTCCTGCATTTAGGACGGAAGAATCCCATGCACTGCTACAGACTAGGGACCGAATGGCTAGGTAGCAGTTCTGCAGAAAAGGACCTAGGGGTCACAATGGACAAGAAGCTAGATATGAGTCAACAGTGTGCTCTTGTTGCCAAGAAGGCTAACGGCATTTTGGGCTGTATAAGTAGGGGCATTGCCAGCAGATAGAGGAACGTGATCATTCCCCTTTATTCGACATTGGTGAGGCCTCATCTGGAGTACTGTGTCCAGTTTTGGGCCCCACACTACAAGAAGGATGTGGAAATATTGGAAAGAGTCCAGCGGAGGGCAACAAAAATGATTAGGGGGCTGGAGCACATGACTTATGAGGAGAGGCTGAGGGAACTGGGATTGTTTAGTCTCCAGAAGAGAAGAATGAGGGGGGATTTGATAGCTGCTTTCAA
Source organism: Terrapene triunguis (assembly GCF_002925995.2). Classification (NCBI taxonomy): domain Eukaryota; kingdom Metazoa; phylum Chordata; order Testudines; family Emydidae; genus Terrapene; species Terrapene triunguis. Next base: position 2,777,581 of record NW_020664499.1, read on the forward strand.
CTACCTGAAGGGGGGTTCCAAAGAGGATGGAGCTCGGCTGTTCTCAGTGGTGGCAGATGACAGAACAAGGAGCAATGGTCTCAAGTTGCAGTCGGGGAGGTCTAGGTTGGATATTAGGAATCACTATTTCACTAGGAGGGTGGTGAAGCACTGGAATGCGTTACCTAGGGTGGTGGTGGAATCTCCTTCCTTGGAGGTTTTTAAGGCCCGGCTTGACAAAGCCCTGGCTGGGATGATTTAGTTGGGAATTGGTCCTGCTTTGAGCAGGGGGTTGGACTAGATGACCTCCTGAGGTCCCTTCCAACCCTGATATTCTATGATTCTATGATTCATTGAAAAATTTTAAATCAAGATTGGATGTTTTCTAGACGATATGCTCTAGTTCAAACAGGAATTAATTCCAGGAACATTTACTGTGTAGCGTATCACCCTCAACTCCCTCTGAGGTCAATGGGAGTTGAGGAGACTCAGTTGCTCATAGGAGGTACTCAGCACTGTGCAGTATTAGGCCTCAGGGACAAGTATGTCTAGCTGATGCTTTTAACCATGGAAGCTCCCCAGGAGTTAGGCTTAAGGTCAGGATTAAGAGGAAGAAAGGAAGTCAGCCAGATCTCTCAGCAAAGCAGAATCTGAGCAAAATTCGACACCCTTCCTGGAATACGTTTGACCCATCACTAAATACCAGGAAGTCACACTTCGAAGTTTTGGCAGTTCTTACAGAAACCTTCAATGGCTGACACAATCAAGATATTGGGTCTCTAGGAGTAGAGGAAATGCTATGATTTAAAAAATATGTAGTGCTGGAACAATTGATCATTCTGAGTTGTGTTCCCAGAGGAATATGGTCTCTGGCTGAATAGTTTAATCATAGGTTTAATTTACATGATATTCCTGACAAAGATTGAATAGGATGCAGTAATTTAAAGAGGTATATCTAAGCATTTTGTTTTCAATGAATCACTTGTAGTTCGTGAAAAATATGAAATGTTGATACTGTGCTATAAGATCATGTGCATTTTTGTACTTAAAGTGAATATATACTGTGTGAATAGAGTTGTAGCCAGATATATGATACATAACATATAGGGCAGATTTCCAAAGGAGATCAGCACCCAATCACTCCCATTTTGGTACCCAAGTACAACTTTGTCTAGAATAGGATAAAAAGTGTGCTGTTGGCATGTTCTAATATTTTTTAACCTCTAGAGGTGAACCTAGTCTTTAACTCAACTAGCTTAGCACGTGTTAAAATGTACGCTGCTTTTATCTATACTAGACTTTTCAAACGTGTTAAACATGCAGGCTAACACACGCTAACAGCTTACCTTTAGGTCCTAGTCTAGATAAGGCCTAAGTGGCTAAGTTTTTAGAACAACCCAGCTATTTATTTAGGCACAAAAATGAAGTGGCCAAAATTTCAGAATTTCTAAGCATCCAGCGCTTCCATTGTTCTGGATGGTGGCTGCTAGGTGTAAGAACTTTTGAAAATCTGGCCAATGCACAATTAGAAGACAAGGACTACATTAAGGCAAAATTTTTAAAAATCAGGACTCACAAAAGTTAAGCCCTGCCTCCTGGGTAAATTACATGTTCCATGATGCAGCACAGTGGTTCAGCAAGAGGGGAGACTTTGATGCATCTTGGGAGTCTCTGGCCACGATTCAGTATGAGAGATACAGTTTGGCTGAGGAATCCAATCCATAGTAGAGAACATGAGCATGAGGCAGCCAATTAACTCCCATGAAGCATCACAGAGGTATTTCCAAATACAAATATTTCAGTTTTTATGCATTCACTTTTTCAACAAAATTCAAAATTTTCCATGGAGAGCAGAGTCTTTTTGTGAAAAATAATGTGTTGTGGGGAAAACAGAATTTCCCATGAAAAAAAACAGTTTGATAGAAAAATTTTGACCAAGCCTAAATGATGAACATTTCGATTAGGTCAACCCCAGTATAGAGCAATATGCTGCAATGCAAGAGCCAGCAGCTTACTTGGTCTGGATGGCTCCTGAGGGAACAGAATAGTAAGACCCTAAGGAGCCAGTGTTAGGGGAAGAAGTTGTTTAAGTTCTCTTCTTGAAGTTTAGAGAGCCACTTGGCAGCAGCTGTCCTTGTCGGTGAGAGAGGGAGATGGAAAGCATTCTTATAAAAATAAGATTTTATTCTTAGAAGTAATAATATTCCCAGTGTTTATGCAGATTAATTTTAAATGAGCATGTGTAACCATAAGATTTGGTGCTTGCACAAAGGAACTGTTAGAACATGTATATTTCATTTACATAAACTCATTTATGCTAATTTAATTAGTTCTTTGTTTTGTTCTTGATTCACCACTGAACTGTGAGATGCCCTCTGTCACAGATCTTCAGAGAATAGGGGTGGGAGATAGAGAGAGAGAGGGACATCTACTGAACACGTCCAGATGGGGGAATAAATAGAATCCTGGGTTCCTACAGACAAACATCTGTAATCTCCCAGGCCAGAATCTCAGAGGGAGCATTTCAATGATTCTCCCCACCCACAAGAAATATTGGGAAAAAACTCTTCCCCATCTCTATTCCCACCAGCACATTCCATATTCAAGCCTGATAACATCAGTCAGTCTTCATGGCCCATTTAAATCTTTACTGCTCTACTGAGTCTGCCAGCAGGGATGCCAGCTGAGGAGTGGTGGTTTTTAAAGATGAGACTATTAAGCCATGTTTTATTAAAGACTTCTCAATGCAAACAGTATGAAATCACTTAAAAAGTGGAAATCCGATAGAAAACAGAACCAAATATTCTAAGTCAGGAATATCCCAGGTGGCCTCAGTCAATACATGTACAGCACAGATTTTGATACAAATTTTCAGTTATACCCTTTCCCACTTATGTAAAACTGCAAAGTGCAAACCACCACTGGCTGGCATGACTACGCATGCTATTTTCATGTGCAACTCATGGGTGGAACATCTACTGGCTCCTCTGCATGAAAGAACCAATGTCCAAGCTGATCCTCCAATTTGTGTGGGCATATTGTGATCTGGCTACTGGAAAATTAGACCCAGAATGTTCCTAGGATAACATATCTAAAATGATCGGGGTGGGGGAGGAGGAAAATAATAAACAATCAGAGAGAGAGAGAAAATTATCCTAAAAATATCCCATTGACAGGGAATGGGATGGATCAGGCATTTAGCAGTGGACTATGGCGCCTTTCATTAATAGTGATTATTAATCCAGCTCAGATGGTAGTGCACAAAAATTATCATCATCTGATGATTGTTCAGTAACCTACGTGACACAAGTGGGGAGCCTCACTCCAGTTCCATCCACATCCAAGTGTCCATTCACATCAAACACCTCATGATCGGTACTAACCAAAAAGACTGAATAGGCATTGAGGATGAATTACCCTCTCACCCCACAATGTGAGGTTACAGAATAAGATGGAGGTCATAGGGCAATGCGAGGAAATTTTGCAGGGCAAGCTCCTGTATATGTTCAGTAGATAAACTAAGAACTTCAAATCCAAGGCTGTCAAATTCAGCACCTTTCCCAGTATTAGATTCTCTCTTAAAAATATGTATATTGTTTAATGATTTTAAAGTGTTGTGAAACATTTGGAACATTAAAAAAACATGGAGTCCAAGACTAGTTGAACTGTCTTGTGTTTTCCCAACTAATATTCAGCATACAAGAAAATACGTCTTTTGGGTACATCTACACTGCATCAGGGAGTGAGTGTCCAAGCCCAGGTCCACAGCCCTATGCTAGCATGCTAAAAATAGCTTGTGTAGCTGATGCTTTGAGATTTTGACTCCAGCTGGAGCTTGGGCCCTCAAACCCACCCACACCACCAAATTTGAGACCCTGAGCCAGGATGCCTAGAAAGCTATTTTTATCATGCTAGCCCCATCCTTGCTAACACAACTCTGTGGATGGTGTGGGAGCAGGGCCCCCGAGAGCGGGTTCGGACCCCAGTGAAAAAAAATTTTTGGGCCCCCCAGCAAGGGCGGACTGGCTAAACAGGGCCGACAAGAGGGGGGGGAAAGCCAGGCCCTGGGCCCCCTTCCGGACCTCCAGGCCCCGGGAAGGCAACGGGGGGTGGGGGTGGGGCGGAAGCCGGGCCCCGGGCCTCCTTCCAGACTGCCGGGCCCCGGTAATTTGTACTGGCTTCCCCCCCCTCTCGTCAGCCCTGTGTGGGAGGCTGACTCTCAGATGCAGTGTAGACATACTCTTTGTTTCCCAAAGCCTTATCAAACCTTACTCAGCCCTATCTGGTTTCACAGTGCCTCTGCATGGCTGACACATGGATTAATAGATCTCATAACACGGTGAAACTGGCACCTCACACACCATCTTCTTTGACAGCTACCCCTCAATTGTACACCCCTCCCCACCGCCACAAACTTTATTCCTCCTTCATCCACTTGACTGGTTTGCTCTGTCTTTCTACAGGCACTTTGTCACAGGACCAGCATGTGATCAGAGACTTGAAATATTTCATCCCATCCTATCCAAAGGCTCCCCTGAGATCACAAATACGGTATTTTAGCATAGGCTCACTTTCACAGAGTGCCAGGGCAGGATGCACCTTGGCTGAGCATCTTTCCATCAGTGGGTGAAGTGGCAGTGAAGTCAGTCTTTCAGAATTTGGGTTGCAACTCTCTCTTATCTTCCAAGCATGGTCTTAAAGTCTCCAATGGATCATTCCTTTTAAAACCCGTGTTTTAGGGGAGAAAGGAGAATGGAGATTATTAGTCATGATTTCCGGAAGATCCCCCCATCTCTCCTCTGGCAATGCTTCTGGGACCATCCAAAGCCAGGTTTCTCCACATTGTTCAGCTAATGCACCTCAACCACAATGTGCAACAGCCCAAATATGCTCCAGTCCCAAGGAGATCTGGCCAAACACATCACATGGGTGGGCTTATTGAGTGAGAATGTTAAATTCATTGCAATTGTGTTGTAAAGCAGATTCAAACCTAAGTCTCCAGCTGAGCAAGGCTGATGCATTAACCCATGATGCCCACTTGACTCTCTCCTAAGGATCACAATAGATTTCTTTTCATCTGCAGAAGAAAATAAATTGTTGGAGGGGGAAAAAAAAAGATTTGGGCTCTTTAAAGACTAATCACTTTCAGACACTGTATGGCAAACAGTGAGATTCAGACTGAATCCTTTTACAGCATTACTCATGACAGCTTACAACCCAGACTATTAAACATTCATCAATAAAAATTTAACATCCCATCTTCCCTTTGATATCCTCAACTGCTCCCTACATAAGACAACAAGGCGGCTTTCCACAGCTCAGTGTGATGGCAGGACATCAAAGGAGCCTCCACAGCTAGCCTGCTCCGAACAGTTTCTTGTATTTAGAAAGTAGAGATGTCACATGGGAGGAGAGAGAGTAACACAGGAGCTTCTCTCTGGCTTGAATATATATAATCCCTCCCGAGGGGTGCAGTATGCCCACATTGTGTCTGTGCTGCAAGTCGCAATACACGTTTCTCCTGTTAAGTATCCTGCAGACCACAAAGCAGCAGAAAAAGAGCAGTTAAACAGTGTGTGCTATATGAGCTTCTGGAAAACCGGAGAGGATTTTTATCTAAAAACGGAAGGATTTTGTTCCGTCTCTTAACTGAACCATTTGCTATGGCTGCTGTTCACGAGGGGAAAGAATAAAACAAGATCTTGTAAGCAAATAAATCTCTTTGTTTTCTTGCTGCCTCAGGAAGGTAAGTTCATGTGATTCCTCACCGTTAAAAAAAGGCAGACAGGGGATATCCAGAGCTTGAGAGGTTCAATTTGGATTAGCACTCCAAGAATTCAGATGCTGAGCCAAATGATCTGTGTGTTTAGATCAGAGGTGGGCAAACTACGGCCCGCGGGCCACATCCGGCCTGTGGGACCGTCCTGCCCGGTCCTTGAGCTCCCAACCAGGGAGGCTAGCCCTGGATCCCTCCCCCGCCGTCTGCCCTCCCCCACAGCCTCACCTTGCCACACCGCCAGAGCTCTGGCCAGCCGCTCCTGCCGGGCAGCGCGGCAGCATGACTGGCTCCGGCCGGGTGGCGCGGCTGCGAGTTCCTGCTGCTCTGAGCGGCATGGTAAGGGGATGGGGAGTGGGGGAGGTTAGATAAGGGGCAGAGGGTCTCGGGGGCAGTCAGGGGACAGGGAGCGGGGTGGGGTGGGGTTGGATAGGCGTGGGAGTCCCGGGGGGCCTGTCAGGGAGCGGGGTTGTGGATATGGGTCAGGGCAGTCAGGGGACTGGGAGCGGGGGGTGGGGGGTTGGATAGGGGGTGGGGTCCCGGGGAGGTGGTTAGAGGCAGGGGTCCCGGGAGGGGGCGGTCAGGGGACAAGCAGCGGGGGGGTTGGATGGATCAGAGGTTATGGGGGGGCAGTCAGGGGGCAGGAAGTGGGAGGGGAAGGAGACGGGGGCCAGGCTGTCTGGGGAGGCACAGCCTTCCATACCCGACCCTCCATATAGTTTCGCAACCCCGATGTGGCCCTTAGGCCAAAACGTTTGCCCACCCCTGGTTTAGATCCTGAAAATTAACCTGGAAATTTCATGAGCACAGGGTAATATGCAGAAGACTATGGGCATCTTCTCTAATTATACTGCAAACACATCCTTCTCTTGTGATGTTTTACTGCTCCTATTTCTACTTCATGACAAGTTTAGTTTGGGGCTGAACAAGGAAAGAGGGTGTTTTTAAAAAAAAAATTGGTCAATTTTTAACAGTTGTTCTAAGGTTTTCGATGTGTAGGGAAAGGAACTGAAGTGTGTTGAAAGATTCTTTGGAACAATGTCATTCTCCGGCAGGAAATAAGCATTTGGGTAGTCGTGCTGTACTTCTTTGAAAAACTTCTCTTTCCATCTCTTCCCCTGTTCCCCCAATCCATGCCCCTTTTAAAGCTCTTAGAAAATGTCTTTTTATTAGGTGGATAAGCTTGCCTCAAATCTACTCCTTTCTCTGGAATTAAAGAACTGTTTCCACACCACTGGTATCACTCCTTGTGCTCAAATAGGATTATACAATCCCAAAAGAACCCTCTAACTGCTTTCAGGAAGATATCTAAACTTTATATGTCATATGTAATGTTTACATGGAGATGTATTTTTTAGGGCTGTCAAGCGATTAAAAAAATTAATCATGATTAATCACACTGTTAGACAATAATAGAATACCATTTATTTAAATATTTTTGGATGTTTTCTACATTTTCAAATATATTGATTTCAATTACAACACAGAATACAAAGTGTACGGTGCTCATTTTATATTTATTTTTGATTACAAGTATTTGTACTGTAAAAAAACAAAAGAAATATTATTTTTCAGTTCACCTAATACAAGTACTGTAGTGCAATCTCTTTATCATGAAAGTTGAACTTAAAAATGTAGAATTATGTACAAAAAACCCTGCATTCAAAAATTAAACAATGTAAAATTTTAGAGCCTGCAAGTCCACTCAGTCCTACTTCTTGTTTAGCCAATCGCTCAAACAAATTTGTTTACATTTGCAGGAGATAATGCTGCCCGCTTCTTGTTTACAATGTCACCTGAAAGTGAGAACAGACGTTCTCACGGCACTCTTGTAGCTAGCATCGCAAGATATTTACGTGTCAGATGCGCTAAAGATTCATATGTCCCTTCATGCTTCAATCACCATTCCAGGGGACATATGTCCATGCTGATGATGGATTCTGCTCAATAACAATCCAAAGCAGTATGTTTATTTTCATTATCTGAGTCAGATGCCACCAGCATCTTTTTCGGTGGTTCGGGTTCTGTAGTTTCTGCATTGGAGTGTTGCTCTTTTAAGACTTCTGAAAGCATGCTCCACACCTCATCCCTCTCAGATTTTGGAAGGCACTTCAGATTCTTATACCTTGGGTCAAGTGCTGTAGCTATCTTTAGAAATTTCACATTGGTACTTTCTTTGCATTTTGTCAAATCTGCAATGAAACTGTTCTTAAAGTGAACAACATGTGCTGGGTCATCATCTGAGACTGCTATAACATGAAATATATGGCAGAATGTGGGTAAAACAGAGCAGGGGACATACAATTCTTCCCCAAGGCGTTCAATCAGAAATTTAATTAACACATTATTTTTTTAACGAGCGTCATCAGCATGGAAGCATGTCCTCTGGAATGGTGGCCAAAGCATGAAGGGGCATACGAATGTTTAGCATATCTGGCTTGTAAATACCTTCCAGTGCCAGCTACAAAAGTGCCATGCAAATGCCTGTTCTCACTTTCTGGTGACATTGTAAATAAGAAGAGGGTAGCATTAGCTCCTGTAAATGTAAACAAACGTGTTTGTCTTAGCGATTGGCTGAACAAGAAGTAGGACTCAGTGGACTTGTAGACTCTGAAGTTTTACATTGTTTTGTTTTTGAGTGTAGTTATGTAACAAAAAAAAAATCTACATTTGTAAATTGCACTTTCATGATAAACAGATTGCACCACAGTATTTGTATGAAGTGAGCTGAAAAATACTATTTCTTTAGTTTATCATTTTTACAGTGCAAATATTTGGAAAAAAAAAGTAATATACACTTTGATTTCAATTACAACACAGAATACAATATTTATGAAAATGTAGAAAAATATCCAAAATATTTAATAAATTTCAATTGGTATTCTATTGTTTAACAGTGTGATTAAAACTGTGATTAATCGTGATTAATTTTTTTAATCACAATTAATTTTTTTGAGTTAACTGTGATTAATTGACAGCCCTAGTATTTTTGCTGATATTGATAGCTTTCACAAGTTCTCATATGTAAACCTTTCATTCAGTATAGTATCTTCATGTTTACCCAACTACATAATAGTTCATGCCTTTCTTCAATGAATTGTCTTTTAATCTGGCAGCAAACTGCACTTTGATTTACTCACCCCTCAGAAAGTTTCTGTGGCTAAAGCTTCTGCTTTTTTTGTTATCAGAACTGCTAACTGTTTTGTCACAGCAACTTTCTGGTCTGAACTTCCTCGTTTTTATAATTATCAGCCTACTCCTGCCTTGCTGGGCTTGATGATGAACTAAGCATGGCTCCCCCTTCAGGCACATCCTGGTATGTTAATTGGCCTCTGAGGCCCACATGAGCTCATTCAGGTCTGTGCGGTACACACCCCATCACACCCTTATTAGCCAATTATCCAAGGGCCTGGTTCAAAGTCCATTGTAATCCATGTAAGAATTCCTTTTGACTTCAGTGGGCTTTCGATCAGACTCTATACTGGAAAAGGTCTTGGGGGTTTATCAGAGTTATGCAGTTAATTTCTTTTCTCATCCAATTTTCCCTTTAATCTTTTCTGTTAGACCCTAGCACAGAGAATTTTTACCCCCTGCTGCTCAGCTGTCATGGACTGGAGTTTCATGAATCTCACCCTGCCCCTACCCTAGCTGTTCTAATAGATAGGGGTGAAGCAGGTTGACAGAGAAACTGGAAAGAATAAACACCAAAGATTTTGAAATACTTTTGACCCTCTCAGTCTCAGCTGCACCAGGATGAAGGAGCCAACAGAGAGGAGGGCAGCAAAACAGAGGAAACAATGTTCTTTGTGTGTTATGAACTTATTTTCCTTTAACTATTGGATTCCTTCCATTTTATCAGATGACTAGTAGCTTACAGAACAGATGACTCAGCAGACACATCCAAAGATGCTGAATGTATATCAGCCAGCCAAAGCAATTATATTTTGGCCAGCTGGAGAGGGTGAAGAGATTGTTACATTAGAGGTTACAGTTAGTTGACCTGGCTTTTGTTTAGTTTTTAGTGATCCCCAATTTTAAAAAACAACTAACAATATTTGACAGTAATGGTCCAAAGCCCTTGTCATATATGGCTCTGTTCTCCAATCCTTATTCAGGCAAATTTCCCATTAAACTTCCCATTAACAATTAAGGACTGTCCCATTTTCCTCTCTATATAGGAATAAACCTGTCAGAGAGAGAAAAATCAGTTTTAACTTTCAAAGCTTTTCATTTTTCCATTTGAGGTGTGGAGTTTGGCTCTGTGTGCATATGCACATGTACACTCCCACACACTCTGCTAAAGAAACCTAGCTCCTCCTAGACAGCTAGTCCAACCACTTTGGATTAGCTTTGCTCTCTTCCATGCTGATGGAGCTACAGAAGCTGAAATGCAGAATAACTTTGGGGAAAGCCATTGTTGCATGGTTTCCAGATCAACCCCAAAATCTCATAAATACCGAAATCTCATAAGATTCCCCACCCAATTTCTACAGACTTAAGACCTTTGAATAGTGGGGATAAGCATGTAAACTTTTGGATATTGGGATGAATTTTCAACCCTCCATTCACTACTGTTCATTAGGGATGGATCTGAGCTGCAGAATGCAGATGAGGATACAGATTTTGCATGTCCCTGCGTTTGCGATGTTTAGATCCAGGCCCTCAGTTCTGGCCCATCTATACATTTTAGGTTTGTCACTGGCTCTTCATCTGCAGTCAGATACAAATATTTGAACAATAATGCTAAGGCCATAATCTATTATGTTCTTCCAAAGTATTCAGATCTGAAATTCTGGTTTGGAACCACAGCTAACCTTGAGGGAAATGAGGTGGATAACACTGACTGCTGTAGCTGAGAATTCATCCTTTTATCACAGTGACATTGGAAGCATTAAATTTGGGGCCCTGTTTGATGGAGACAGCTCATTTGATTTGAGTCAGCTAGTGATGGTTCTATAGTCACCAGTACATGAATCTGGGAGTTTCCTTGAAATAACTTTATTTTACGTACAAATAGTTTCTTCTGCTAAGGCCCTTGTTTCAAGAGGGATGTTTTTCAAATATTTCCAACTGCTGCTAATGCTGGTTCAGCTCCACTGACATCAGCAATGTCGGGAGCCCTCGTCTGTAGAGCCCGCTGGCTGCCAACACTGTTTTAAAGCACTCTTCTTACTGATGTGGGGTTTGGAAGAACAGCAGCAGCTGGCAGACTGACTATATTCCAGTTCCCATTGTTGCCTAAAGCAGTGGAGTTAATATAGAGGCTCATCAAGAATATCTTGCTTCTTACTTCCACATTGTATTATTATCCAAAGATTTGTACTTTGCATTGTTCAGACTCAACTGCACTAATTGCATAGCAATTGTGGCTGCTCACACATTTTGCTGTGGCTTTTGTACTTTTTTTAGTCTCTCTTGCCTTCTAAAAACTCCCCATTCTCCCCCACTCCCAATCTTCAGTGCCTGGAACATTTAGCAGCTTATCAACAGTAAAATGAAAAAAATTGCAGTCCTTTAGGACACAGACACAACATCTCCTCTGCCTCTTTCACATGCCTTTGCCTCTCCTGTGGTATTCTGAGGACTTGTCTTTAAAACCACTTCCCAGTATTTTAAAATTACTAGTGAGTAGCAGTGGTCTATGGTACCATTTCAGAGTGGATGGGTGTTTCATTCCTGGAATGAAGTATGACGTATGTTCTGGGACAATCACTAGTTAAAGAAAATTTAAGCAAGTTGAGTCTATACATTATCCCCTCACTTATTTCTTCTCACTTAAGAAGCATTTGGCATGGCAGTTTTGGAAACCTTTCTGTATTCAGCTGTCCAGTATCTGTTCTAAAGGTTATTAGATTCGTCTAACATCTACCACAGTAATGGGCTTTTCTTTTCTTTTTTTAAATCTATCTAAAGACTTTCCCTTGAGGAATGACTTCCAGGTATTACGAACCAGCTAACACAGGGCAAGCTGGAAAATGAAATGGCCTAAGCAGAGCCAGAGCTCGTTTGCCTTTGTGAGCCAAGAAGGAACAGAGCAGCTGAGAATTAACAAACACTATAGTTCAGTCAGAGGGCCAGATTCCAGCACTCACTATGACCCCTCTGTGCTGCTCCAGTGGTGTAAATGAGCTGTAAAAGTCAGTTCAGTTTTTCTGCTGAGCACATGCCCCTGCTGACATCCCCAAAGATTATACAGCCTTCACAGCTGGCTGTAGGCCACCTTTCACTCTCAGCCCTCAGTATAAGGGACATGGCTGGAGTACTACTGCAGTTTGGTGAGCCCCGTCCCCAGTTTGTATGACATGGAGCAATAGGAACATAAAGGTAATGTGTGGCCACATTCACCTATCCCCTCAGCTCTTGCAATGCTGCTAGCTGGACTAGACTCAAGCATTAAGCCTAGAGTCTGTAATGAACCCTCTACCCCTCTTTAACTGGATGGAAGGGGACTGTATCTTTTAATAGATAGGAGGAAGCATAACATGCCTGCACAGTGTGTATCACATCCCTTTCTAGGGGCTGGTCCATACACAAGATAACAACCTGTTACAGCTACCAGCTAATGGAGTTCCTCTTATAGATCAAATAATTGTGGTCACTGCTATGGAGCTGATGATCCTAGCTGCAAAACCTACTGGGAACCCATGCTAGGGGTTCTTTGAAGAAACAGTGTTATATGGAAGCTATTCTCCCAAAAAGGGAAGGGGAAATGAGTGCTAGTGGTTGGATTATGGGACAGAGGCTACCTAGGGGGTGGTCTCCAGCTACATGGGGAGTTCTGTGACTAATAATGCATTTTCTTTTGACACTGCGAAAAGGAACTTTCTTAGAATGAGGAATACAGTGTGATCCCTAAAGTTACACACTCTTCCCCTCTTTGCTTCGCTATAAAACTTCTGCCTAGTAAAGTGGTTCTCAAACTTTTTTTTTCGTGGACCACTTGAAAATTGCTGAGGGTCTCAGCAAACCACTTAATGATCTTTCCAAATGTTGTTTGTACCATTAGCTAACTTTTGTAAGGCGCTATGGATAAAAGCGCTACATAAAAAAAAACCCTTAATAATAATTAACATTCTTTGTTCTACAAATAAAAGCACACAACTCATATTTTAATATCAGTAGTCTTACCTTTCTAATGTGATAGATGTGCCCTCTCTCCCCCACCGCAGCAGCCCCTGAGCTGGAGCTGGGAAGGAGGGGGGAATCTCTCCCTCTCTCCCCTGCCACGGCAGCCCCCAAGCTGGGGCTGGGAAGAAGGGGGGGGTCTCTCCCTCTCTCCCCTGCCACGGCAGCCCACGAGCTGGGGCTGGGAAGGAGGGGGGTCTTTTCCTGGCAGCTGCAGCCCTGGAGCTGAGGAAAATCACCTCTTTCTCTGGCCGCTGCAGCCGTGCACAACCCAAATTCCCCCCACCCCCTCTTCTCATCCCACTGCCCCTCCCCCCACCACCCTATTCCCCCCCAAGGCCACCACCTCACCTTACATGTGCGTCTTCTCCAGGGTTCAGGCACCTAATTAGTGGAGCCATGCCTGTGCGGCTACACTAATTAGGTGGGTGGCCCTTCACTCTCTTGTGTGCGGCTGCCCAGGCGTGCACCTCAGAGGGAACTATCCGCGGACCACCTAAATGGACCACAGTTTGAGAACCTCTGACCTAGAGCCTGCTCTAGCTCGTCTTGCCTGGCAGAATGCCACAATTTTAAAGAAACAGTACCCATATCCTCATACCTACCTCCCAGCAGACCTACCTCTTTACCCTGCCAGCTCACCTATCCTTTTCCTACCTGCAGCAAGTTACTCTGGCCAGCAAATCTTTCCTTTCCATCCACCCGTAGCCTCAGTTCCCAGTCTGTGACCTGTGTTGCTGAGCCTGAGAGATGAGTCAGGCTCCAGAGACAGTGAGATGGGCAGTCATCTTGGGATTCACTCAGCTCCAGAGTCCTGACATAGCCCCACCTCTTGTCAGCAAGATATCTTCCCTCCTCCATAGGACAGAGCATGCTAGCAGCTTGGCTCTAACTCTCGGAAAGGGGCCAGCCTCCAAGGTATTCACACCAGAGGGAATTTGTTCAAGGGTGAACGTTACTGTTTTTGTTGTACAAGAAAGCAAAATTCCCACTGGGGGAAGCACAAGTCTTGCAGCTAAAAACAGCTTTTTGCAGCAAAACAACATTTTTGGGAAAAGCAAAACAAACTCGCACAAAATGCCCAGCTTTTCTATAAATGAGAATACATGTGATTTCTTCCAGGTGTCAGTTTCACTGTCGGTGACATTTCCACTCCACCTTCCCCCTTGGCCACTATAAATAAATTGTTCACGGGTCTAATTGGTTTTAAAACCAGTTACAGCTATAGTGTAGACCCAGTTTAAGTGGTTTAAGGACCCTGATTTATCTTCACTGAACCCATTTCAGGTGGTCTTGAAACCCATTGAGTAAAAAAGGTCAGGTCATTTAAAATCTCCTGAAATGGGGTCCAGATTATGGCATTAACCAGTGTTATCATTTGTGTAGCTGAATCCTTTTTAAAATATGTTAGAAAATATCCTCCTTGTAGGTAGGCCCTAGGACTCCTTCTTGCCCTTTCCAGCTGCCATGGAGGGTGAAAGAAGAATGAAAGATGAGAAACCTCCTCATCCCGCTACCCCCAGCAGTCAGGTGTGGTAAGTGGCAGAAAGGAGGAGAATGGGACAATAATATATCGGATGGAGTTGCAGAAAACCTACCAGCTATTCTTGGTACAAAGTCTTGACATGATGGCATGACTGAAATGTGATGTAAGTCCATATGTGATGTTGCAACGTCAACACCTGATGCCATGATGGTTCTATGTCTCTGTGACGTATCCTTCACACTCCTAATGACTGCATTGTGGAGAATGGAGTTCCCTGGCCTTCCACTAGTCCTGACTTTAGAGTGGGACAGCAGACACAATCCTGTATCTGGCCCTGCTGCCATCTGGTGGCTTTGAAACTGCCACGGTGATAGTACATGAGCCACATTTTACTGCACTTATTGCTGAAATGCCTAACATTCCTGCCAGTTCAGTCTATATTAGGCTTGTCTCAGGGACAGGAAATGGCCTGACTTAATGATTCTGTCTGATCTTTGAGTGATTTTCCCTTCTGGTGCCAAGGTACAATATTTATGTTTTTAATGGCTGTAGGGGTTGTGCTTATTTTAATTCTTGGGTGCATGTGCTCTTTGAGGACATTTGCACTCTTTGAACAGAAATTCTTTTGTATAAAAATGACTTCTCTCTACGAGTCTTGCACTTCTCCTAGTTTCAGCCTTGTCCTCACAAAAATCAACCAGTAGGCCCATAACCATGCCCAACAGAAACTGCAGGAGGGACTTAAATAGGCAGAATGCAGTTGGAATTTGGCCAGCACACTGAGGTGAACACCTCTAATGCCTGTGCAAAGTGCCATAGGATCTTTAGTGACAACAGTTTTTAGGGCTTCAGTTTTACATTTCATCTAAAAGTCAGCAACTGGCAAAGTTTTGCAACACCTAACACTCTAGAGAAATGGTTCAGTAGCCACTCATAAGAAAGAGAAACAGCTGGTGCATCATCTTCTCCAACATCTAGACATTCCTTGGCAGTCTCTGAGCCAAAAGCTGGTCAGGCTTATTGGTGGTTAGTGCGTGAGAATGCTCATTGCCTGTGGTGGCGTGGCATTGATTTAAGAACACCTGGGTTTTACTTATTAAAACTCTATTGAGTGAAAATTTTATTTAAAGCATTTGTATTAATAATGATTTTTAATTCATTTTATATTCGAGGGCACTATTACACTGTCAAAAACTGGTGTAGTGTGTGTATAAACAGATATAATAGGATATATTCCTAATGTAGCGATCACTTGATCTACAAAGTAATGTTTTGCTGCATGGCAGTACTTCATCTGTTATCACAGATATGTAAGCATGCCTTTTAAAAGCAAAACTATCCAGCGGTTGCACAATGATCCTTCCATCGGGAGCTCATTCTAATCTATTATCTGTTCCAGTACTATTGCCATTCTGTTTCAGTGAGTGCTGAACACTTATGATGAAATTCACCCCCATGCAGAAAGACAGCACAAAGCCAACATGCCACTCAAGTCTCACTTAAGCTGTCTGAATTTTACCTTTGCTGAACATCTGCTACTCAGCCAACGAGAATAGCAGGCACTCAGTACATCTCAGAACCAGACACATTGTTCAGGGAACTTATTCATTTAAAAGTGTCTAACTTCTGTGAATGATGAAAGGAGAATCCTTCAGTTTGTAATCAGAAACCTTGACTTTAGAAAGATCTTTAAAGCTACTGAGTCACTGCTCTGGTAACAGCTGAAACTTACTTACAGGGAAAATTATAGCTAACTTTACAGGATATTGTCAAGTTTCCACCCTGGCATTAACATCAGGAAAGGTATATTTTGCTGAATGTAGTTAGTAATTTTAAGCTTAAATGGTAATGATGGTATTATAGCAATATAATAATAACAATGAAGCCATAAAGCACTAGTATTGGTATGCTGTTATTAACACTGACTTTGACATGTCTGTAGTAGAAGTAGAATGTAAAGATAACAGGTGGCAATTACCTACAGTACCACTAGTGGAATGGGGAAAAGTCTCTGTCAACGGTGTTCTTAAAACTGGTAAAATCAATTACTTTGCCTCAGTCTGAGAAGCAACAGGAAAATCCATGTTAGGACAAGGCTGCTAATTTTCTTTGTTAAAAATGAATCTATTGGTTATGCCCAGTGGCATATTGGCAACCCCATGAACATCGCTCACTCACTCATGCCCGTCACCCCAATCGGGGTATGGGCCGCCAACCACAGATCTCCAGAGTCCTCTATCCTGGGCCATTTGCTCTAGCTGGTTCCAGGTATAGCCCATTTTTATGCTATCAGCCTGAAGGTCGCGTCACCAGGTGTTTCTTGGATGGCCTCTTTTCCGCTTTCCTTGGGGGTTCCACCGCAATGCCTGTCTAGTGATGTTGGTTGGCTGCTTGCGTAGTGTGTGTCCTATCCAGCCCCACGTTCTCCTTCTAATTTCTTCCTCTGCTGGAAGTTGACGAGTTCTCTCCAAGAGGTAGATGTTGCTGATGGTGTCTGGCCAGCGGATCTGGAGAATCCTTCTAAGGCAACTATTTATGAAGGTCTGGATCTTTCTGGTGGTTGTTTTAGTTGTCCTCCAGATTTCAGCTCCATACAATAAGACTGATTTCACGTTGGAGTTGAACAGTCGAATCTTTGTTGCCAAAGACAGCTCTCTGGAGCTCCAGATGTTCTTGAGCTGTAAGAAAGCTGCTCTTGCCTTACCGATCCTTGCTTTGATGTCTGCGTCTGTGCCACCCTGTTGGTCGATGATGCTGCCTAAGTAGGTGAAGGACTGCACTTCTTCCAGAGGGCTTCCGTTCAGTGTGACTGGGTCATTACTGATGGAGTTAATCTTGAGGATCTTGGTCTTGTCCTTGTGGATGTTGAGGCCAACCTGTGATGACATGGCTGCCACTACGTTGGTCTTCTCTTGCATCTGCTGTTTGCTATGCGAAAGGTGTGCAAGGTCGTCGGCAAAGTCCAGGTCATCAAGCTGGGTCCACAACGTCCACTGGATTCCGTTCCTGCGCTCATAAGTGGATGTCTTCATAATCCAATCAATGACAAGGAGAAAAAGAAATGGTGACAACAAGCATCCTTGTCTGACTCTGGTTCGCACCTGGAAGCTGTTGGTAAGCTGCCCTCCATGGATCACTCTACAGTGTATGCCGTCATATAAGTTCTTAATCAGGTTAACCACCTTTGCTGGGATGCCATAGTGCTGAAGGAGCTTCCAGAGAGTCTCTCGATCCACGCTATCAAATGCTTTCTCATAGTCAACAAAATTGATGTACAACGAGGAGTTCCACTCCATAGACTGCTCGACTATGATGCGGAGCATTGCTATCTGGTCCGTGCATGATCTATTTTACCAGAAACCTGCCTGCTCATCTCGTAGCTGTGGATCGACGGCATCCTTCATTCTCTCTAAGAGGACTCGGTTGAAGACCTTCCCTGGCACCGACAGAAGTGTGATTCCTCTGTAGTTGGCACAATTGCTGAGGTCTCCTTTCTTGGGGATTTTAATAAGGTATCCCTCTTTCCAATCTGCCGGAATCACTTCTTCTTCCCATATCTTCTCAAAGAGGGGGTACAGCATTTCCACTGAAGCATCCAGTTCTACTTTCAGGGCCTCTGCTGGGATATCGTCAGGTCCAGCCGCCTTCCTGTTCTTCATCATAGTGATGGCTTTTCTGATCTCATCTCTGGTTGGTCTGTCACAATTGATTGGAAGGTCTTCGTTGGCTGGGTCAATGTCTGGTGGATTTAGTGGTGCTGGTCTATTCAGGAGTTCCCCAAAATGCTCCGCCCATCTATTCATCTGTTGTTCTATTTCTGTTATAGACTTTCCCTGCTTGTCTTTGACGGGACGTTCTGGCTTGCTGAACTTTCCAGACAGTCGCTTGGTGATGTCATACAGCTGTTTCATATTACCGTTGTATGCTGCCTGCTCCGCTTCTGCTGCCAGTCCATCCACATAATCTCTCTTATCCTTCCTAATATTCCTCTTCACTGCTCTATGGGCTTCAGCATACTCTTTTTGCGCTTTAGCCTTTGCTGTTCTAGTCCTGCTATTATTAACTACTGCCTTCTTCTTCTTTCTATCTTCTATCTTAGTCAAGGTCTCTGCTGTGATCCACTCTTTCTGCTGGTATTTCTTAATTCCAAGCACTTCCTGGCATGCTGACCTAAGTGTCTCTCTCACTTTCTGCTATCTGTTGGGTACACTGTCTTCCTCTTCCCCAGACCGATCCTGTAGTACTGAAAACTTATTCTTCAGCGTCAGTCCAAAAACTTCCTTGATCTTATGATCCTTCAAAAGGCTGACGTTGTACTTCGCTCTTCTATCTAACACATCTATCCAGTTCTTCTTCAACTTCAGCTTCAATCTGGCCACCACTAAGTGATGGTCGGACGCTACGTCTGCTCCTCTTCTAACTCTAACGTCCTGCAAAGATCTTCTGAACTTCTTGCTAATGCAGACATGATCGATCTGGTTTTCTATCATGCCTGCTGGCGATACCCAGGTACTCTTGTGGATCCACTTGTGAGGAAAGATGCTACCTCCTATGACCAGGTTGTTAAGTGCACACAGATCCACAAATCTCTCTCCATTCTCACTCATCTCTCCCAGAGTGTGGGTCCCCATGACTTGTTCATATCCTGTGTTGTCAGGTCCAATTTTGGCATTAAAGTCTCCCATAAAGATGGTGATGTCTTTGTCTGGGAGAATCTCTAATATTTTCTGAAGTCTGTTGTAAAAATAGTCTTTGTCCTCCTCTTCACTGTCATTGGTTGGAGCATAGCACTGTACAACATTCATCTTAATCCTCTTCATTTTAGTTCTGAAGGATGCTGTGATGATCCTGGAACCATGTGCCTCCCAACCAATCAGTGCTCTCTGTGCCTGCTTGGACAAAAGAAGCCTACTCCCTGTGTGTGGGGTGCGTCGCTCTCTTCATGTCCGGAATACAGCAACAGCTCTCCTGTCAACAGTCGTCTCTGTCCAGCTTGCGTCCATCTTGTCTTGCTAATGCCTAGTAGGGTCAGGTTGTTGCTCCTCATCTCTGCTGCGACCTGCGCCGTCTTTCTTAACTCGTACATGGTCCTCACGTTCCATGTACCGATGGTAATCCTCCTGGTTGCAAGAAGGGTAATCGGCTTTGTGGCTTCCTCACGACTTTCACTACCCAGCGTCATGCGTCTTCGAGTTGAAGACCCTTCTTTTTCCAGGCTAAAAGTCTCTGTTATCTCTATTTTTGGCGTTTCTGTAGCAAGTTGATTTTTTACGGGGTGGAGTTGCTAGCCCCACGCCCAACCCTCCTCCTTTATCCTGACTTGGGACAGGCAGATGGCCCCAAAGGACCTCTCTGGTGGAGTTCCCATGAACATAAGTTCTCTATATGGTCCTGATCGTAACCCCTCTATAAGCAATGGAAAGAGTCCCATTGCTGTCTCTGAGAGTTGGTGCAAACTCCATAGTCTCTAGCACATGCACAGTATGAACAACAGCTCTGCAAGCTTCCCACATGCTTCAAGCCTGATTTGAAGAGAACATGCAAAGGGAGGAGATGGCAGTTCAGTCTTCACATCCAATCAGTCCTCAGCCCTACTCCTGAGACAGCTAACTATTAAAATCAGTCGGTTGCTGGCAGTTATGATCATGACCCTTTATAATGTGGACTCCTGTCCTTTAGGAACTCGACCAAGTCCATTAACTCATTTCACACATATGAAACACAGAGGAGCCATTTTGGGCATAGTGGCCCTTGAGATTTCCAAATAGTGTGATTCTGTTTTCCCTCCAGGTGCCACTGAAATTTTCAGGGATTGAGGGGCTTTCCGTCAGTCGAAGACCATCATCAGGTAATTCTGCCCCCATATCTTGTGTAGCTGTGACATAGACTTTTTGATTTCTGAGCTACAATTGTGACTTTTATGTCCAGTTTTATCACAGAGCCTCCTAGGGCATCCCTGTGTTGCAGAGAGTTTTCAGCTTCCAGCATTCAATAATTTATTTCCTGAAACAGCTAAATATTATTTACTTTAGAAGTTTTTAGAAAAAATAGATTAAAGTATGTAATGATACTGCAAACTTTTGACGCTTGCATTTTGGGAAGCAGGCATGGGGAGAGAATAATTTATATTGCACTCTACCTTGAATCTCTTCCTGTCCAAATAAACAGATTCACCTCAAAACATTTGTATGACTTTAAACAATAAATCTTGTAACAACTTATGCCAAATCTTTGAAAAAATTCTTAAAATACACTTTCACCATAACAATACAAAGTAAATGGAAATGCAGTAATTTTCCTTTTAATGAGTTATAAACATCTACAGGCAAAAAAATAAAAATAAAAAAGCCGTATAGTAAAAAGGCATAGACTTAATGTTTTCTTGAGTCCTTCAACTTAAAGCAGAGTTAAGAAGCACAAAATAACTTCTGAACAAGCACTAATATTAATTGAAATCTGGACATATTAGGGTAACTTAGAACTATAACCAGGAGAATAATTTTTAGTCAATAATATATTTATTTCCTGTTTGCAAACTATTCACAAATGGTTCAGAATTTCCTCACATTTGTTACTCAATATTATTCGCTGTAGATTATGCATGAGCAGGTCATTACTAATAATAAAAATTCTAGCTGTTAGAACCTTTTGATTGAATACAGCTGACATGGTATGTTTCCTGCCCCTGGATTCGATGAATGCAACTCAAAGAATCCGGCATGAATACTTCCATTTTATGAATTCAGAGTCCACTATCCATAAATATTTTGCAATATTTGCTTAAAATGCTTCTGTGAACATTCCCACTAATAAATAAACATTGTTTCTGTGAACATTGTAACTGTGAACATAATAAACATTGTTTCTGTGAACATTCCCACTAATAAATTCATTCAGTAGAATATGTACATAAAGTGAACACAAAAAAGGCACAACCGGATTAAAAGTGAATGCATTTAAACATTCAAACTAATATATAGGGCAAATGTTTGGATATTCATCCTGCTCTATTTGGAACCCCAGAGAACCAACTTCTTTTCTGTACATTGGTATAAATCCAAAGTACCACTCTTCTTTGTATGATAATTCTAAATAATACATCATTAGAAATTTTCATAACCCCAATGCAGCAATTGGAACAGAGACCTTAAGATCAGAACAACACTTTTTATGAGTAAACGTGAGGCTATCAAAGTGAAAGAACAATCATGGTAAGATTAATATAGCTACTGTGCTATGAAAGACAACTATGCCTGATTCATAATGCCAAGCATGTTGGGACAGGTGAATATATTGCATACAGTATGGACACCCAATAGCAAGAAAATCAGTCAGTTAATTAACAATGCTAATGGACTACTGTTCCTTCCCACTGGGGTTGCATCCCTCAGATGACCGAGAAAGGAAAACAAGCAATACAAAACCCTGTATAATATCAACCAGGCAATTGCATGTCATTTAACATCAGTCATGATCCCACTACATCTCATTTGTAGAAATGGTTGGTCTGGAATACGGGGGGTGCTCATTTGAAGTCTGTAATAGGACATAAGCAATGGTGTAGTCCTGAGAGTGATTGCTCACCAACAGCAGTTCACAGTGTGGCCCTTAGATTCCCTTTAAAGTTCTTGAGCTGAACGATGCATCTCTTACTGTACAGTACCTAGCACACCCAGTGTTGGTTGGGACCACTAGATACTATGGTTATACAAATCCAATAAATAAATAACAATGAGATTTTTTGGGCCAGTTTTGCATTCCCTAGATGTTCAGCTAGTTTTGTGTGCTTATTCAAAATCGAGCCAAATAACTAACCAACTTGAGATTCAACGTTCAGCATTAAAATGTTACAATGCAACTGTGTAGAGCTCTATATTAAAGAGTTTTTGTGCATTCTTGGCTCATAACTCATCTCTAAGATTCTCCTCAGGGGTTAAACTTGACATAGAACCCCTTGGTGTGGGAATTCCCCATTGTTCCCCCCGTCACACACCTAAATTTTAAATTAAACCGTTTGGCCATTGTTGGGTCCTAAACGTTCTCTGAGTGGGATTTCAGTGACAAGATTGCAAACACTGCAAAGAGGAAAAGTGCCTTTATTCTTCCCTGTAGAAATGGCTAGATAGCAGCTAGTTAACTCACAATATAAAACAAATCTAATGGTAAGAAGAACTGTCAGTAACAAAACACGAAAGTCAGAGAGAGTGCAATATGCTGACCAGCTCATTTTAGTGTTGCTTTGAACAACAAATGGTGGAGCCAGTGGTTAACTACTGCTCTTAACATTTTATAGACGTATCCCAGGGCTTGTAATAAACACACAAAACCTCCTGCAGTGAATGGTGTCCATTATTTGTTGAAGCATCACTTGCCATATAGCCTGGAAAGGGAAAAGACAGGCTATACACGAGTAATGATGTTAAAGCACATAATCACAGACAGGCCGAGTTAGAGCTGTATATCTAGAATGACATGTTGGTCTTAAAGGGACACTGTCAACATAAGACTCAATTTTTAAAAAATAAATCCTGACTTGTCTGGTGCTTAAATCAGGAGACTGGAAGCTCGCTTAGGTGATGCCTACACTGTGAGCTAGCCATGTGATTTTCCTGGTCGTGTGCACATAGGTGTGGTAGTTCAGTGGGAGCTAGCATGCGTGTAAATAATAGTATAGCCATGGCAGGCCTGGCTGTGGTGGTACATACATACCCACTAGTTTCAGGAGTGTTTGTAGTTGGCACAGCTAAGCGTGCCATCACTGCCCATGCCACCGGGGCTACACTACTGTTTATAATTGCACTAGCTCTCATTTAGCTACCTGAATCCATGTACACGAGCAGGGGACTCACATCCTTAGCTTGCAGTGTACACAAAGCCTTAGTCACAAAACATTAAGTTACATTAAGTTTCCATTTAAACATGGTTTCTAGCGGGTTAATAAATGATTCATAGATGTTTAAAACATGTTATAGACATGAGTAACATGTTACGGTCATAGACACTTGTCGATGGATGTAGGCAAATGGCTATAAGCAACTTTTTGACCTATAACAATGGATTAACCATTAAACATCTACTAACCATTTATTAACCCTTCTTAGACTATAAATGAAACTGTTGGCTCTGTCATTGACTTGCTGTATAACCTTGTGCATATCACTTAACTTTTCTTTGCCTCAACTTACCCAGCTACAAAACGAAATAACATCTAACATCAGAAGTTATGAGCTTGATGCAGAAGTCACTGGAGGCCAAACGAGATGATCATAATGGTTCCTTCTGGCCTTAAAATCTACACATTTACCTACCTCACAAGGTTTTGTGAGACTGAATTCTTGTAAAATAATTGGATATCCTTGGATGAAACCTCCTGTCTAGGTAACTAACATATTATTATTACTTATTTACTATGTATTGAAAGTAAGCAGACAAGCCAGGCAGAATAGGAGGAAAGACATTATCTCCATTTTGCTTATAGGAAATTGAGGCACAGAGAGATTAAGGGTCTGATTTTCCAAAAAGCCAACCACCCATATGTTCCCCATTGATTAAATGTAGAGCTGTGAGTATGGAGAAGCTCTGAAGTAAAGTCTGGCCTAAAGGGACTTGCAAAGGGTCACACAGGAAGTCTGTGGCAGAACCCAAATTTCCTACATCCCAGCCCAATGTCTTTACCACAAGACCATCCTTCCTCTCTTCACAAACGCCTGAGGTGAATTTAGGCAAAAAGGGGGTCTAAAACTACCTACCCTTTGGGTATCTTGGACAAATTTCTTCCCATCTTCCCCATTAGCTTTTTGTCTCTGGTATTGCCAACCGCAAATGCTAAAAAAAAAAAAAAAAAAAAAAAAAAAACCACAAGTCTGGTTGCAAAAGAAAAAAGATTTTAAAAATAATGCATTGGGAATTCTTTTTATTTGCCTTCTGGTTAATGATTTGGGGTTCACACTGTTCCAGCTTTTTTTCTGTTACCATGGGAGCGAGACACTTTGTAAACTTAACACATATTGCAAAACTCGGGATAAAAATCACAAGAGTTAGCAATGTTGTATCTTTCCCCCCCATTCTTGATCCCATGATCTTTTCCCAACTGAAGCAGTGTAGGAATTGGCAATAATAAAGCCACCAGTTCCTGCTCTGCAGATGATTTGCTCAGTATTCAAGTTCCTGATCCCAGGAGGATCCAAGGACCTTGCCTTTAACATCCCTCCTAGGTAGAAAAGGCTCTCCCAGCCTGATTTTTGCTACATATCGTTAGAATAGCATCAATCCTGACACATCTAGCTCTGCTTCTAGGCAGACCCTGGAAATGCAAAAAGGCCAAAAAGAAAAAAATAGCTGCATTGTTTTGAATATCAAAAAAGCTTTGATTTAGATTTGACTCAGGTACTGGGCAAAGTTTCACATGGAGTGCATGTCTTATACTGTCCAGACTGGTTTGCATTTCCCTTCATGTGAGATTAATGAGTAACAGGGGAACCTGAAACGCTGCTATCTAAATTGTGTGCACATTTGGGTTAGTTTATCTAAGTCTGAAGAAGGATTAGTAATTGGGAACTCTACTGAAATGTGGAGTAGCATTAACAGTCTTATATATAATGCTAAATTGCTAAACTTGTCCCTGTGATTCTCAGATATCTGGATACATTTGACTCCTCTCTCAAACAATTAAACTGAACACTTAAGTTGCAGCAGAACAGGAAAAAAACCAAAATCACTTTTAAAATTTTAAAAAAAAAAAAAAAAAAAAAGCTCATGGACTGTGCTATACATACTGGAGACACTGCTTTTAAAACTTCTAAGAATGAGGCAAACATACACTTTTCCCTAATAAGACAGCCAATACTCCTAGGGCTTGTCTACAAGGGAAAATGGACCAGCAACGCTATTCTAGAATAGCTCCATGTGTGGATGTACTATTCTGGAATAAAAGTGACTTATTTTGGAAGAGAATGTTCATATGAGGACCTATTTCAGAATAGCTGTTGTGTAATATCTTATTCTGCCATAGGTATGCCAATCAGTCAATTTCCCCCTGTAATCAAGGGCTTAGGTTTCATGGACTTTTGTCAGATTATTAAATCCCATTTACTCCTCTGTCTCATTTGAAAGACATAGTGAAGTGACTCTTGCTTATTCCATCACATCTTTATATATTTCCATCCAAACATATAGAATTATACTGGGAAACAATTGCAAGAGAAATATCATAAATGGGAATTGTATAAATTTCATTATTTCTTCAAAGGGTTTCAACTTAAAAGGTTTAAAGTAACTTGTTTCCTATCAAGAGGAAAAAACTTCTGAAGCTAAGATGTCTGACTTATTGGCTAGTTCCTAAATAAACAGATTACTAAATTGTGTTGTTTGCGAGAAGAATGATGACATCTGGTCATATGATGTTCAAGTTTATTTTTAATTTTGTTGATGGATGAAGGTTGAGCAGCTGGCTATTGCCAGGTCTTTTCAGGTAGTTATTTCTATAGGAGTTTAGATTGGACTTTCCGTAAACTGGTGACCATGTCTTCTCCAGACCTTTTCACACAGACAAGGCCATGTTAGCCTCTTCAGAAATGATCTACTGTTTTGTATTTTTGTTGGGATATGGAAGTCTGAGAGCTGAAGAGTTCCCACACTCCCGTTATCTTATTTTCCCTTTTTCTATTTTTGTCTTTTGTTTTATTAGCTGGCAGATATCCTAGCCTTTTAGTTTTTTTATTTTAGGGTGTGAAAGTGTGGTTGTGTGTGTGCATAGGAGCAGGAGTACCTGCAGAGTCCACACAGGGAAGGCACCAGACATAAAGTTTTAAACAGCGCTAAAACATAGTCTCAAAGATACTTGGGAAAGTGTGTTTGATAGTTTGTGTTTAAAGTATCCTAGGACACTTAGTGCTGTCAGTTATGAACTGCTAAACTAGAGCCATCAAACTTCCACTTAACAGAGTGCACTTTGAAGGCCTGTGTTCTAATATTTCTGTTGGGAGGTGGGTGTGAAGGAAAGGGTTAGCCACCACAACAGATCTGAAATTTAAGAAGGATGCTTTATAATTGGCTCTGAGTCTGTGGTTCAGACATTAGATAATTTGAATTAAGTATCAAAATATTCAACCAGCTCCAAATTATAGGATTGATTTCCTTGGGTAAAATTCTTTAGTTGGGGTTTGTAACATAGGCGGACAGCAGCCTCCTTAGAGCCATGCTTGGAATTTATAAGGATTGATTATTTATTTTAGTCACCTGATGATTTAATTCCAATTTAACATTGAGAGTAACTTGTTGATTTGACCTTTTTTAAAATCTTGATTTGATAGTTGTATTGTTTTAATCTTAGGGCATGTCGACCCTGCCCCGCAGTTCGGTTCATGGGGCGGGGGGCAAATAGCAGTGCACACCAAAGGGCTGTACTGCAACTCCCCTGTTTGACATTGCAGGCGCGAACTAAAAGGTTCCTAGTTCACATGAATGTAATCTTCCTCAAATAGGACTGTGAGATAGCGTAGACAAGCCCTCGTTAGTTTAAGGTTTGTTAACAGAGCTTGGTTTTAGTGATATGTTTTCTGGATTTTATTATTGTTTAATAGCTTTAATAAAAATGTCTAAAACTGCTACTGAGTCATATTTATTTCAATAAGCAACTGGGGTCCAAAACCTTAGTGGAGTTGAGTAGACGTTAGCTGATCAACCTAAAAGTGTGATCAGCTTCCCGTAATTAGCCTTTGGTTCTCATCTAGTTAACACTATAGCATCCATCCCTCCCCCTGGATTCTTTTGAATACTTCTTCAGTGTGAGCACATCCACTGATGTGGTAAGGAAAAGTAAGAAAGGATTGAAATGCCAGAATTGTTTCCCTGGAAAAACAAATATCTACATTAAGCTTTCTTTTGTCTTGCACTTCACCACCCAAGACCAAACATTCTCTAAAATATACCAGAGATGGATATATTTAGCTCATGGGATGCTAAAGAAACAAAATCGTGGGTGTCAGAAGGATTCATATTTTGCATACAACCAATTGCCTCAGGCCACTAGAGGCTACTGCAGGCTAGTAGTAATACAAATCTTCCAGACTGTTCTGTCAGTTATCAAGGTGTGGGGGTGGGGGTCAGGGTGGGAGTGGGGGAAAAGGAGGCTATCAAAACTAGGAACTTGACAAATTAAACATACAGGGACACAGATGAGTTAAGAATGTACATCTACTCAAAGAGATTTCTATCAAGAGCCAAAATAATGGCATTTGCTAAAAGCTTCAACTATATGTCTTGTAATTTTTTAAAGAGCAAGTAGAATTCTGGGTAATCTTTTGTCTGCAGTCTCAGAGCAATATTCAGAGTTTTCTTCACCCTTCCCCGAAACACACCAAACGAACAAATCAACCAAAACCCTGTTCTATTTTTATGGTATTTTCACAGACAAAGAAATCTCCTATGAACCAATTCACTGTTTCCCTGAGCCTTGTATAGTCATTTATACCAGTGCGCAGTCAGTGTAAGGTGCTACCAGTCGGAATGGGAGCATTTCACATCCATTTTGCACTCACACTGCACTTGTGTAAATGGCTCCATGTGGTACACAGCAATGGGGGAAGTCAGCCCACATATCTTTTTATTCCTTTTTTTTAAGATTAGATATTTCTAAAGCTAGAATACTTTACATTAACTCAAGGGGAAAAATGAATTTACACTAACTAAAATCTAGGCTGATTTGCTCAGTACCTCTGTAAATCAGGCCATTACTATATAGACAGGTGGGGAGGGGCAGTGTCATTACCACTTTGGGTGATAGTTTGGTGATATTCTCATCTGGGATATGATTTTAGGCCTTTGGCCAATGAAGATAAAAGGCCTGTTCAGCAATTTATGGAATGCATCTAGTGCTGGCTCTTAAAGGAACTGCTATTTAGCCAGAGATACAGACTGTGGCAGACATTAGTGGGATGTCACACAGCATAATAAAAGATGGGAGAAATTTAAAAACTACTGCCTCAAAAGAAAATTGTCACTGCAAACTTAGCATTTTGTACCCAGAGCGATTGTGAAAGACACACTTTCTTCATCAGTTTTAACAAGCATATTTCATCCGTATATTGAAAACTTTACTGGGTGACTTTTCCAAAGCATAAACTGTCTCTCCCCTTGGGCTTATACAGCACCCAGGGCCCAGCATAGTGGCTTTCCAATTCTGATTGGGGCCTTTGGGCATGACCATAATATAATTTAATAACCCAATTACAACAATAAAGTTTACTAGTACTTGTTGAACCTTCAGTTAGGTCCTGCAAACCGTTACCTTTTACTCAGGCAATTAGTCCTATTGATTTTTTGATGACTGTATGCTCTGAATTACTTAATTCTGCTGTTCCCCAGAGTTCCCAATTCACTCTTCTAAGGTAGTCAATATTTTCTCTACATATTTTGTTGTCCCATTCAGTGTCACTCCCTGTTTTCCATATATGCCATATATGCAGTAGTGGCAAGAGGTCCGCCTTAATACTCTTGAGGTCCAGAGCTTGTCAGAGTGATGCTAGAGAGTGGAAGAGAAAGCAGAACTCCACTTGGGCAGGAATTTGTCACTACACTGTGGCTTTTGGTATCAAGAGGCCTCAACGCAACTGCATATCCCGCTTGGTGAATTCCCACTGGCAGAGGGCAGGCACAGAGCAGCTAAGCCTCCACAGAAATTCCTCTAGTGGACGTCACTGACATGTCAGGGTTGGGCCAGAGGCAGGAGTAGGTGGGAAGGGGGGGTGTCCAGAGCAGACCTACATTCCAGTGATTTCCCATGGCTGTAAGACTGTTGGGGCTATAATAGTGGGAAGTTGGCTGGCCACCCTAGCGTGCACCAGCGGCAAACTAGCCCCCGAAATAGGGTTGGTGCAGGCCACCTCCTCTGGCACTTGATTTGGAGGCTGAAGACATCGTAGCTGGAAATCTCTTTCCCATTAAGACCCACTTTCCCTCTTTATTTTCCACCCCCATGCTGAGCTAGTCATATCACACGAGGCCCTGCTTCTACTTTACCACAGTGGGGGGGAGGGGAAAGCTGAATTCATGCAGTAGAAAGGGTCATATATAACACAAGTTTGTCCGATTCTAAAAAGGTAGGTACTTATAGAATAAAGGGAAAGGACTCAAGGCCAAGGCTCACACTTCTGCCTGCGCTCATGCTGCACCTCAGTGTCCTAGACCATTTGGGCTGCGGTATTGAACAGGTGCAGAGTGATGGGTGCCTCATGCTGCTGGCTTGCTTAATCTGGAGCCGATCCAGAGACACCAGATGGCTGTGATCTTCAGTAGCCAAGAGGAAAAATTCCATCCCCGGGAACAGATGTCAGTGATGCAGAAGGTTCCAAATAATGACTATATGCACCTATATATGGTAACGGGTTACACACAGTCTCACTAGGAGCTACTGAAGAGGTTGTCTCCATGGTGGAATGTAATCCCAGTCTCAGGGAGGTGACCAAACCTGGGACATGCTGTTAGTTTTCATTTCAGTATATTTCATGAAAACTGTTGGCTAGATTCTCTGCTGTTGTAAGCAGTTGAAAATCCATTGAAGTCACTGGAGCTGCCAAACTACATAAATGTCTTGTCAGCCTGGATCTTACTTCTCGGATGACTCACACCCTGCAGTAGTATTCCACAACTCTCCTAGGCCCTGTCTCATGAGTTCATTGGTGGATTCAATTGTGTTGCCAAACCTGAAGCAGGAACTGGAGTTTCATAAGTGTTTAAAAGGCTCTTCATAAAAGTTCCTGTTCCATGGGACACCAGGATGAACAGGATGTCTGGTTGTGAGAATGCATCTGGTGGCTTTACCTTATTTGTAACCCGAATGAGGATAAAGGTCATACTTTATAAACTGTTCATAAATGGAGCCTTAATATAAAGGATTCATAGATGGTCAATAATCTTTTCATAAATGGTTAATCAATAGTTAGAATCCAACAGATTGCTTAAAATTTGTTTTATAAACATCTATAATACCTTCTGTTGATGTCCTCATAACCATCTATATACATATACAGCCATGCAAATAACTGATTTTTCAGTTTGCTGGCTGAACCAAAAAAGTTTTTTAAAAAAATTAAGGATTGAACAAAACATTTCATCTGAGGATTTTTTTTAAAGCCTTTTTTAGATAAAATTGAAATACAATTGAAATACAATTCTAAACAAAAAACTGTTTCAAATAAAAACATTGAAATACCTGTTTAAAAATGTCAAAATGAAACATTTCAATTTCTTCAGAATTTTTTGTTTGTTTTTCAATCAAAACAATGTAGTGCATTCGACACAAAGTCATGAAAAGTTTTGATCGACCTGAATCTTTTTTTCGAAAAAACTGTCATCCAAATTTTTTTGTCCCACTGTAAGTATATACTCCTCATACCTGTAACATCTATTAATCATTTTTAGCCTTTCATAAGCCATTTATAAATGGAATAGAATAAAGTATGCCCAGGATTAAGATTTATTTAAACTGAATAGGAACAGTGTGGCTTCACTGAAGGCCTGTACAAATGAAGATATTTAAAGGAGAGTACACAGTTGGTTTTAACTTGCCCTATATTTATTTTACAGGCGCTACAATGCTAGTAACAGTCCTTCTATTGTAGTTCCTTCTTTTTTTTGTGATCAAAAGTAAAATATGTTCACATTCCTCATGCAACTTTCACAAAAGAAGTATTTTCTAAAAAGAACTTACTCTTCTGAATGAAACTTTCTGAAGGGACATTCTTTTCTGTTTTTCAGCTCTTTGCAGATGTTTCTTCAATTTAGAAGTATTCATTTTTAGGGCTCTGTTGTAGTATCAAACATATTTTGAGTTGCTGAACAGAAAAATGTTCTTTAGTAGGTCACTTATTGCAATTTACCTTTGGGCAAATAGGAGCTTATATTACAATGTTCTACAATGTTTGGTTTGTTGAAGATAAAAAAATATTTTTCAGCCAAAAATTTCTTTTCCTGGTATATTTATTCTAGAAAGGCCCAATGTGCTGGAGATGAGACATACTCCCACAAGAAAAAGAACAACTTGCCCAGCAGATAAAAGGACTAGGCCTTATCTTAAAATAAGAAAAATAAGGAAACTATGTGGAAGGATTAAGTCATGTGGAGAAACACTCCAGTCAAAATAAAATTGTCCTTTTATAAATTACTTTTTCAAATTGAAAAACAGATTATGTTGTCTTAATTCTTTTGTTTTAAATGCCAACTTCAACGAGCATTAAATATAAAGTAGGTCTTTTGATTTCAATTACATAAATGGTACATGGAAATTACTATGAAGATGGGGTTGAGGGGGAATGTAATTTCAAACATCTAATTGCAGCTTGGAACTAAAGAGTTCCTGGGATGTTCATGTTAGTTTACCAAAAGTGTCCCATTGTTTATGATTAAGTTACATTTTTCACATTAAGTAGAGATCCTTTATGTCTGGAACTGAAATTTGTAATATAGTGGAATATAGGAATTTCATTCTACTTCATTCCCACGTCAGTATTGCCTCAATTCAGCAGCCCACCGGTATTCAACATAGCACTTAAACATGTGCTTAACTTTGTGCATATCTTTATGTCCCATTGACTTCAGTGGGTCTTATGCATATGTTAAAGTTAAGCATGTGTTTAAGTGTGTTGCTGAATAGGGATGGACTTAAGCATATGCTTAAATGCTTTACTGAATTGGGGCCTATAACAGTGGAATTAAATTTCAATGGAATCCATCAAAATCCCCTGAACCATAAATGCACTAAATTTGGAGAGTAAATTCAAATAATTAAATAGTGAAACTGAGGGATTTAACTGAAAAGCTCAACTACACCTTAACTACGGAGTTGCCTACCAACACATCAGTCATATAGGCATTTATAACAGGGTAACTACTAACACAATTAATTTCCATGTTCTTGATGAACTTGAATCTTGAAATAGAGTATTCTCATTTTTTAAAATGCGTGTGTATATTGGGGATAGAGAAAGCCTCATGTTGATATCTGAATTTTCAATCACACATCACGCAAAGTCCAGCAGAAATTTTTATGATTTCAAATGCCCAAGTGTCCTACAATCTTGAAATCTCATGCATTTATTCAATATGAGCTGGATTCTGTGACTTTCTGCGACCTCCATGACTTCTGTAGGGGCTAGGGTGGCTGACCCCAGGGCCGCCCAAGCAGCTGGGTCTGGAGTCAGCTGCTCAGGTGGCACCAGGGACAGCCACACCAATTGCGGGCAGTGGGCTCCGGCCGGCCAAAGCGGAGCAGCCGCTGTCTGTTGCCCCCGGAGGCGGGCGCCTCCTCCCAGCAGTACCCCCCACCCAGATTTCCCCCACAGTGGCTGCCCCCCCACTCTCCCCGCATCAGCAGCCCTTCCCCCCCACACGCCCCCAGCTACGATTACTAAGGCTACGATTTAGTCAGAGGTATTTTTAGTAAAAGTTTATTGCCCGTGACCTGTCCATGACTTTTACTAAAAATACCTGTGACTAAATTGTAGCCTTAGTAGTATAACATTCATTAGTTCTATTTATATGCCAAGATTTTCATAAATAGGTACCTCAAGTTAGGCTCGTAACCTTCAATGGGAGCTCCTTGAGTGCTCAACACTCTTTGCACCAGAGTGAACTTAGGTGCCCTATTTTAGACACCTATTTCTGGAAATTTCTGCTGCATGTCTTTCTGTTCAGAAGGGTCTTTGCTGACTCTTCAGTATATAAAGGGCTCATGGAGTCAGAGCTTTTACTAAGAACAAATAATTTGTAAAATGTTAAAAATGCAGGAGAAAAGTCAGCAATTGTAGGCCTTGTCTACCTAAAGGTGCTGCCCCAATCTCAGCAATTAACCAGTATAGCTGCACCAATGCAATTGCTCACTGTAGACAAGTAAAGCTGCATCAGTGGTGTTTCCCTAGGTTTAAGTGATTTTTCAACTCCACTATTGCAAAAAGTGGCTTTGCCTACCTAAACTACATGTTTGTACCCACACAGCTACACCAGTGTTTGAAATTGGGGCAAATTCCCAATGCCGACAAGGGCTTAACGTATCTCTGATGTTTGTCACCACACAGCTTAATGGCTCCTTGTACAACTAAATTACTACATTGTCATGCCATTTATAGTATACAATGTTAACAATATCCACACATTAATTGAGCTTTCTGGGTTAGATCCCAATACAAAAAGGACTAAAAAAGTAAATCAAAATGGAGGAAGAAGCAGTCCATTTGGGGGGAAAAAATCACTGATCAAGTCTGACACTAAAAAAGAAAATGTGTGTACAAGGAAACGTGCCAGGATAACATACAAGAGGAGATGAGGAATGGCATGTAGTAGTTATTGAGGTTAGTTGCTGGCTTTAGTTAAAAATCAGAGGAATGAGGAAACTGAAGTTGCTTTTTCAGAGCAATTCCCTAGTTGAATCATAACTCACTGTGAGGAAAAAACTTTAAAATAATATACTGTTATTACAGAAAAACTTACAGTACTAGAGAAAAAACAACCCTTTGTTTACAGTGATGGTTATTTAAGTAGTTGGATCTCCACAAAGAAATTTTTAGTCATTTGTATCACATTACCACATATCATTGTGTTTGACTAGGGTACTTGGCTCCCAATAGGAAGAGAAACTTATCACAATCAGTGCCACCACAGCCTAATTCATCTTGGATGTAGGAGGACGATTTCATAATTAATACTGCTGGCAGACATTCATGTCTGGGCTAAACGTGATTATGTAGGTCCTGCAAATCTTCATCTCTTGTTATGTTTGCTGGTGGACCTTATTTCATAGTCTAAAGACAGATTTTCAAAAGGTTTAATTTTAAATGGAGTTGGGTGACTAAATCTCTTACTTGTCCTAGAATAAGTACCGAAGGGCTGAGATTTTCAGTTTTTCAGCTTCTGTTCTTGCTAGATACTCAGGCAATTGCCACTAGAGCTTCTACATAATCTTCACGGTTTCTCTCACTCTTACCATTTGGTCTACTTATCTCTCTTTTACATATTATAGCAGTTATCAATAATATATTTTAATGCTTGCTTTACTGTCTATCTCCTAGAATGCCCATGTTTTTACTTAATATGCAATGACATATAGTACAAGATAACAAAAATATACTGACTTAGTGTGAAGAGTTTTATTTTTCATGGTATTGTTATATCTTCTAGCTTTGTATTTCATCAACCTGTTTTGGATCATTTGGCCCAGATAAACATACTCCTTGGCTTTTAAATTATTTTCTATCAATCTATTTTTGTTCCATGTTGGACACAAATTTTGTCTTCTGTATATTCATCCCAATTCCGAGTTCTCATACCATTCACATTCAGTTTTCTGATTCAGTTCAAGGGTTTTTGAAATCTGCAGAACTGAAATGACCCTGTTACTCTGTGGATGTTGATACTCTCTTCTTCCCTTTTAAAGGGACAGACTCTTGGCCCATTACCAGATGCTTTGTGTTGTTCTACTGGTGCAAAGTAGCTGGAACCCAATTAATGTGGTCTCCTGGAGATTCTCCCAGCACAGGGGACATCCATGGGTGCTGCAGACTGGCTGAAGTGACACCCTACCACTACTCATTACAGCCTACACCACTGCATTACTAGCTAAGACAGCTGCTGTGTTCCATGGATCTCTTGTGGCTGGAACTGCCTCTTATGCCAGTGAGGATCACAACATGATTTAGAACAACCCTGAAGCTAATCCAAATTATTCTTGGGGGTAGGACGTCCCTAGCTCACCCCAGGTTCAGGAAGCTGCCAAGATGACGTACAGACACACAGTCAACCCAATCCTCAGCACATCAAGTACAGCTTGTCTGAATCCAAGGCTCTGTTTCGTACAATCTAAAGATTTTCTCCAAATAGGAGATGATATATTTAGTGGAACAGTGTCACCTTTCCTAACTATTGTCTGTGGATAGATCACAATTCTGTCAAATTATTATTCAATATTGTTCAATGAATCATTCATCAAAACATATTCTAGACAATCAGATGTAATGAGGAGTACAAAAAATACAAGTATGTAGGGACAAAATGAGAAAGGCTAAGGCTAGGTCTACACTACAGCGGGGAGTCGACCTAAGATATGCAACTTCAGCTACATGAATAGCGTAGCTGAAGTGGCGTATTTTAGGTCGACTTACCTGGCTGTGAGGACAGCGGCAAGTCGACCGCTGCCGCGCCGCCGTCAACTCCGCTACCGCCTCTTGCCGCGGTGGATTTCCGGAGTCGACGGTAGAGCCATCAGGGATCGATTTTATCGCGTCTTCACTAGACGCGGTAAGTCGATCCCCGATAGACCGATTGCTACCCGCCGATCCGGCGGGTAGTGAAGACGTGCCCTGAGGCACAAAACGAGTTACACTTAGCAAGGCAATAAGAATAGATTTTTAAAATATATTAGGAGCAAGAGAAAGACCAAGTTATGTGTAGGTCCTCTGTTTAGCAGGGAAGGAAAGCTGTTAATTAATGAGAACAAGATGACTAAGATGTTTAATGCCTATTTTGCTGGAATCTTCACTAAAATGGTTAATGGTGACCAGATACTCAACACGATATTAACGAGGGGGAAGGACACAAGCCAAAATAGGGAAAGAACAGGTTAAAGAATATTTCGATAAGTTAGATGTAAAGTCCCTGTGGATGATGAAATTCTTCCTAGTGTATCTAAGAAACTAGCTGAAGCAATCTCAGGACTGCTAGCAGTTATCTTCAAGAATTCATGGGGGATGGGTGAGTTCCCAGAGGACTGGAGAAGCGCAAACATAGTAGCTATCTTTAAAAGGGGAACAAAGAGGATGCGAGGAATTATAGATCAGGCTACCTAATTTTGACACATGGACAGATACTGGAACGAACTATTAAAAAATGGAGTGATAAATAAGGCTGCGAATCTTTCATGGAAGTCACGGAGGTCACAGATTCCGTGACTTTCTGGGACCTCCGTGACTTCTGTAGCTGCAGCAGCTGGTGCAGCTGACCCCAGGGTGGCCTGCCCAAGCAGCTGGGGCGGAGCTGGGGCCAGCCACACTGCCCACTGCTCTGGTGGCCCCAGGCAACTAGTCCTGGGCACTGCCCTGGAGCAGCGGTCTGGGAGCAGCAGGGGCGCCACAGGCTGCCCCCCGCCCCTGCCCAGAGGAGCAGCAGCAGTGGTGGGGCCCCGGGATGCCCCCCACCGCCAGGAACAGCAGCATCTGCTGGAGCACTGCCCCCCTCCGCTCCGCAGGTAAGATTTAGTTAGGGGTATTTTTAGTAAAAGTCACAGCCAGGTCAGTGACGTGACTTTTTGGTTATTGCCCATGACCTGTCCTTGACTTTTACTAAAAATACCCATGACTAAATCGTAGCCTCAGTGATAAGGAATAGCTAGCATGGATTTGTCAAGATAAAATGGTGCCAAACCAACCTAATTTCCTTCTTTGACAAGGTCACTGGCCTAGTAGATGGGGGGAAGCTGTAGATGTGATATATCTTTATTTTAGTAAGGCTTTTGACTAGGGCTGTTGATTAATCGTAGTTAACTCATATGATTAACTCAAAAAATTAATCACAATTAAAAAAATTAATTGCGATTAATCACAGTTTTCATTGCACTGTTAAACAATATAATACCAATTTAAATTTATTAAATATTTTGGTTGTTTTTCTGCATTTTCATATATAGTGTATTCTGTGTTATAACTGAAATAAAAGTGTATATTATTTTGTATTACAAATTTTTGCACAGTAAAAATGATAAACTAAAGAAATAATATTTTTCAAGTCACCTCATACAAGTACTGTGGTGCAATCTCTTTATCGTGAAAGTGCAACTTACAAATGTAGATTTTTCTTTTTACATAACTGCACTCAAAAACAAAACAATATAAAACTTCAGAGTCGACAAGTTTACTTCTTGTTCAGCCAATTGCCAAGACAAACAAGTTCGTTTACATTTACAGGAGATAATGCTGTCCTCTTCTTATTTATAATGTCACCAGAAAGTGAGAACAGGCATTTGCTTGGCATTTTGTAGTTGATATTCGTATGCCAGATATGCTAAACATTCGTATGCCCCTTCATGCTTTGGCCACCATTCCAGAGGACATGCTTCCATGCTGATGACACTCATTAAAAAAATAATACATTAATTAAATTTGTGACTGAACTCTTTCGGGGAGAATTGTATGTCCCCTGCTCTGTTTTACACACATTCTGCCATATATTTCATATTATAGCAGTCTTGGATGATGACTCAGCACATGTTCATTTTAAGAA
Organism: Terrapene triunguis; assembly: GCF_002925995.2. Lineage (NCBI taxonomy): Eukaryota > Metazoa > Chordata > Testudines > Emydidae > Terrapene > Terrapene triunguis. Next base: position 2,815,209 of record NW_020664499.1, read on the forward strand.
CACTTTCACTGCAGAATTCAAAAACGCAAAGAAGGTACCAGTGTGAGATTTCTAAAGATAGCTACAGCACTTGACCCAAGGTTTAAGAATCTGAAGTGCCTTCCAAAATCTGAGAGGGACGAGGTGTGGAGCATGCTTTCAGAAGTCTTAAAAGAGCAACACTTCAATGCGGAAACTACAGAACCCGAAACATCAAAAAAGAAAATCAATCTTCAGCTGGTGGCATCTCACCAGATAATGAATATGAATGTGCATCGGTCTGCACTGCATTGGATTGTTATCGAGCAGAACCCATCATCAGCATGGACGAATGTCCCCTGGAATGGTGGTCGAAGCATGAAGGGACATATGAATCTTTAGTGCATCTGGCACGTAAATATCTTGCAACACCGGCTACAACAGTGCCATGAGAACGGCTGTTCTCACTTTCAGGTGACATTGTAAACAAGAAGCAGGCAGCTTTATCTCCTGCAAATGTAAACAAACTTGTTTGTCTGAGCGATTGGCTGAACAAGAAGTAGGACTGAGTGGACTTGCAGACGCTAAAATTTTACATTTTATTTTTGAATGTAGGTTTTTATATAATTCTACATTTGTAAATTCAACTTTCATGATAAAGAGATTGCACTACAGTACTTGTATTAGGTGAACTGAAAAAAACTATTTATTTTGATTTTTTTTTACAGTGCAAATACTTGTAATCAAACATAAATATAAATTGAGCACTGTATTCTGTGTTGTAATTGAAATCAATATATTTGAAAATGTAGAAAACATCCAAAAAAAACCCCTGTAATCGCTTGACAGCCTTATTTTTGACACAATCCCCATAATATTCTCATAAGCAAATTAGGAAAATGTGCTCTGGATGAAATTACAAAAAGTGGGTGCACAACTGGTTGAATAAAGGTCTTTCAAAGAGTAGTAGTCAATAGTTTATTGTCAAACTTGGAGGGTGTATCTAATGGAGTCCCAGAGGGGTCAGTGCTGAATACAATACTATTTTCATTAATGACTTGGATAATGGAATGGAGAGTATGCTTATACAATTTGTGGGTGACACCAAGCTGGGAGGGGTTGTAAGCATGTTGGAGGACAGGATTAGAATTCAAAACAACCTTGACAAATTGGAGAATTGGTCTGAAATCAACAATATGAAATTCAAAAAAGACAAGAGCAATGTACTACATGTAGAAGGAAAAATCAAATGCACAACTACAAAATGGGGAATAACTGTCTAGGTCAGTGGTTCCCAAACTTGTTTTGCCACTTCTGCAGGGAAAGCTCCTGGCGGGCCGGGACGGTTTGTTTACCTGCCACATCCACAGGTTCGGCCGATTGCGGCTCCCAGTGGCCGCGGTTCGCTGCTCCGGGCCAATGGGAGCTGCTGGAAGCGGCAGCCAGTATGTCCCTTGGCCC
>NW_020664499.1:2817027-2905010 GCF_002925995.2 Terrapene triunguis
CTTTCCCTGCACAAGCGGCGGAACAAGTTTGGGAACCACTGGTCTAGGTGGTAGTACTGCTGAGAAGGATCTGGCAGTGGATCACAAATTGAATCTGAGTCAGTGTGATGCAGTTGTGAAAAAGTCTAATATTCTGGGGTACAGGAGTGTCATATGTAAGACATGGGAGGTAACTGTCCTACTTTACTCAGCACTGATGAAGACTCAGATGGAGTACTGTGTCCAGTTCTGGGCATCACATTTTAGGAAAGAAATAGATAAATTGGAGAGAGTCCAGAGGAGAGCAACAAAAATGATGGAAGGTTTAGAAAACCTGAACTATGAGAAAATGTTAAAAAAACTGTGCAGGTTTGGTCTTGAGAAAAGAAGACTGAGGCGGACCTGATGACAGTCTTCAAATCTGTTAAGTGCTGTTAACAGCAAGGATGATGATCAATTGTTCTTCTTATCCACTGAAGGTAGGACAAGAAATAATGGGCTTAATCTGCAACAAGTGAGATTTAGGACAGATATTAGAAAAAACTTTATAACTGTAAGGATATTTAAGTCTGGAACAGGTTTCCAAGGGAGGTTGTGGAATCCCCATCATTGGAGGTTTTCAAAAGAACAGGATAGACAAGCACCTGTCAGGAATGGTCTAGGTTTACTCGGTCCTGCTTCAGTGCAGAGGGCTGAACTTGATAAGCTCTCGAGTTCCCCTCGAGCCCTACAGTTCTATGTTTCTATGTTTGCAAACCCTTCATGGAGTGTATTTGATATTCAGAATGCAGAGGTATTCTTCCATTTCTTAACTGAACGGACCCAAACTTTATGAACTACTTCTGCTTTCACTCAAAATTAAATTTTTTTTTTGCCAAGAAAAAGATTGTTTCCTGATCAAATAAATCTTGGTTTCTGGGCTGAAATTAATTTCTGCAAACATTCACACAAACAAAACTTTGCTGACACCAACACAAATTAAATCTTACTTTTAAAAGGGCCAAACAGAACAGAGGCTGTCTGAAAAGGCAGCACGGCTGAAACCAGGACAGAATGAATACATTAGTCCACAAATTCACTTTTGTCCCTCACGCTTACCCATTTCTACATAATAGGCACTTTCCATGAAGCTGCAAAGCCAATAATCCAGGAAGTGAGCTGGCACGTCCGGGTTGCAGACAGGAACATGGGGCTGGGGGGGAGGGGGACGCATGTCTGTTGAGTTTGTTCTCGAGTTCTGAGAAACACCTCCTCACCTCACTTTTGTTTTTTGCAAAACTCTCATGAAAACCATTCCCACAACAGGTAATATTTTGTAAAAGTTGACATAGAGTACAAAGCCAACCTGACTTAACTGTAGGCAGTGATGTTCAAACATATTGTGTTTTTGTACACCCACTTGATTCACACACTGGTTTCTCACAACGACTACCTCTTGCGCATGAGTAAGCAAGGCTGTTGGTATTTTCATTACACTTACAATAACAATGAGACAAAGGGCAAGCATCAACCAATCACAGCCAACCTTCTTACTGTGTAATTACTGGGTATCTGCCATACAGATTTCAGATTTGCTCTGTTACAATAGAAAATCATGATTTAAAACAAACAAAACGCTGACTAATCAGTACTAATTAATCTAAAAATAAGGAGCACATGCTCTCAGCCTTTATTACTGGACTGATATGTTTCTTTGGTGAAAGCAATATAACAAGCCTTTTGTTTTCCTAGTGTCTGTCATTCTACAGCTTTGAGAAGTAAAAATGATTTAACTGTGGTAATGAAAATATTAAGAGATTTGTTGTTATTGGGGCTGGAAAATAGTCTGATTTACTAATGTAAGACACTACCACAATTGTTAGATTACATGATATCAAGGGTATAGACTTTGAAATCTCAAATGGCTGCTATAATTAAACGTGACACCCGTTCACTGGCGTAATGGAAAAATCATGATTATGAACATAACGGCTATCCAGAGGAGAGGATAAAGAACTGCCAGTAGTACAACAGACAATGTCACTGAAAGCCAGAAAGGCCCACCCAAAGAGATTTTTCAAGGGGAAGAATGACTCATAGGTTAGTTATACAACTTGATTTTGCATACTGGCCCAAGAGAGACAGTGGGTAAGCGAGAGAGACTTGACAAATAACTTGCAAATGCAGAAGCAAAACTGCAGCAGCACTGTCAGAAGTTAAGTGGAAGCTTTCATTATTTGAGATGAGTATGTTACATGCTGTTGGAAGCAAAAGGCATTGCAGAATAAAATCTCAACATCAAATAATGGGCTGAAGTATAGCTCCGTAGCTAGTTTGCAATATTGGAGGGGGTGGGGGAGGGAGAAGTATTAAGAGATATCCCAGAGATAGTGTCCTTGACTCGGGCACAATGCCTCCTGGTTCATTTGTACCTCAGCCAAAGCAGCCTATTGCACCCTTTCAAAGAGTGAGAGTGTAACATGCATTACCTCTGTGCTAGCTCAACTCTGCTGGCTGATGGATACAGTGGCTCTGCCCTCCTCTGTCTTCAGCCTTTCCTGGGAGTCTGGCACAGCTGTTGGCAGTAGCCTAGAGCAGTTCTGTGCTGTGATTTTTGACTAATCCTGGTGCCAGGGCACAGGGAAGCTTGTGTGCTTGAGCTTTCTGCCCTCCATGCATACTTGCGCAGAGACTGTCACGGCCTGACTCAAAATAGATTTTCAATTAAAAACAAAACTGATTGACACAGCTGGTCAGGAAATATTTCCCCCATGAAAAATATCATCCAGCTGGGCAAAATTTTTCACCTAAGTGGCTGAAAATTTCCCATTTGCAGCTGAAAACTGAAAGTTTTGGGGTTCAGGCTTTTGTTTTCTTGATGACTGCCTCCCTTCCAACCCCAAACAAAAATTGACACAAAACAGATATTTCCCATGGAAATTTCTGTTTTGATGAAACAGCCATTTTTTGTCAAAAATGTTTTGACTAAAAAATTCCAACTAGCTCAGTGATATCTCAGAACAGGAACTCTTTCTCTTGCTCTTTCACAATTGTGTACAAAGAAGCAATGATAACCTCTTTTGGTTACTCCATAGTCCCCCTCTGTACCCAATCTACAGCGTAAATGCATCTGTTAGTAACTCAAGCCATAATGCTTATAACTCTGAAGGTCCCCACTATATCAGCCAAGATAGCGGTTGTCACATGGACACCAGTACATACTGTCTTCAAACATAGTGAATGTGAGTTGCATGTGTGTATCCAACGCCATACACACACATACTCCTGGAACCAATTCCCTCACGTGGTTGTACTGGTGTAAGCTGGGAGTAAGTACATTTAAGTGGACCAATGGAGTTACATTGGTGTAAAACTGGGGGGGGGGGGGAGAAGAATCAGTTCCATTCTTATTACACTACATTTATTATGATGTGACAAGTAGGTGAAATTTATAAATGTAGTAAACAAACCTTTACATGAGGAAGGGTTAAATCTGAGTTAGGAGTTAAAACTGTTGCATAGCCTTGCAATTAAAAAACAAATTGCCTCCATCTGTGAACAATTAAGTCAATCAAGGGTTTCCAGTGAGGCTTTTGCAGAGCAATGGTTGCCTTTGACCCTGATGACATGTTGAGAATAGACTCTTGCCCGTTGATGAGGATGGGATTGTGGTGTGAGGTTTCCTCAGCAGATAACAGGCATCAGCCCAGGAAGGGCTTGTCTACACTGATAGTTATAGTGTTAGACCATGTGTTAACTAGCACAAAGTTAAAGATGACTTAGAAATCGGTGAGGACACAGACTACTGAATTAATCAGATCCAGCTGACAGTTCTTTTTTTAAGCCATGACAGACCTTGTCTACAGAAAACAAGGCTGTGCTTTTCAAGAGAGGCTATGGGAGTTAGATGCCCTGTTTCCTTAGTGTCCTCTGAAAATCCCAGTGTCTGTATTTAACACGTATTCTAACATAATGTCCCTTCCAGCATGGAAAAGCCCTAAGGGTGTTACTCATCTTTGAGTGACACCTGGAAAACATTCTCTTATAGAAGCAGAAGGTTCCTATTCTTAATATGTTGGTGGAGAAACATAATTTTAAAGCTAAAATGTATATACAATTATATTTCAATTTGAAAAAGATATCAGGTAGTAGACTTGAACGCTTAACTGTATCTACTGTATTACCTACTGTAATGACCTTCCAGCCACTCCTTCATTTTGAATGCCCTATCACATACAGCACTTGATACATAATATAAATAATCAGGTCATAGAGCAGCGGGGCATAGAAAAGTGATGCTAAACATATATATATACATGCCACATCAGACCGAATATTTTAAAATGAAGCTGCAGAGCACTGGGAAGGAAGGAAAGCAGTGGCACTATGTCCATGAGCTAAACTACAGTAAGAGATACTGTAAGCCAGCAGAAAACGTACACTGACTGAATAGAACAATGACGAATTAAGTGTCATTCAAAACTAGGAGCCAGACGTGTTATTACCAACGTTTAGAATACCCATACTGCAGATGTGTAAATGCATCCTGGGATGAATAAATTCTAAGAGTTATAGTAAAATGAAATTAGAACCAAAGAATTGCTCTCATTAGCTGGGTCTTAGGATTACTTAAGATGAGTGTTCTCAATAGATAGTGCACATCTCTGGAAATGGCTCATTTTGGTAGCTGGGCAGCTTCCAGGCACAACACAATACCTATCTATTGCATCAGGCTTTTCTGTGTAGAAGCTGATGTTAGTGTAAAGAGGTATGTGTTATAAGTATCGTATATAACTAGAGACATGTGTTAATGGTATTGGGTAAGAATAAGGGGGGATTTGATAGCTGCTTTCAACTACCTGAAAGGGGGTTCCAAAGAGGATGGATCTAGACTGTTCTCAGTGGTAGCAGATGACAGAACAAGGAGTAATGGTCTCAAGTTGTGGTGGGGGAGGTTTAGGTTGGGTATTAGGAAAAACTTTTTCACTAGGAGGGTGGTGAAGCACTGGAATGGGTTACCTAGGGAGATGGTGGAATCTCCTTCCTTAGAGGTTTTTAAGGTCAGGCTTGACAAAGCCCTGGCTGGGACAATTTAGTTAGGGATTGGTCCTGCTTTGAGTAGGGGGTTGGACTAGATGACCTCCTAAGGTCCCTTCCAACCCTGATATTCTATGATTCTATGTAAAGCACTCTGATTAGGCATTGTCTCATAATAAAAGCTATGTGGATCTGAGATTAGGTAATACCTTGATAAGTGAGCACCTTGTGTTTTATGCCTGCTGTTACATATTAATAATGTATTATTCTAACTTTATATTAAAAAGCACCTTTCACCATGAAGAGTGACAAAGTCTTTTAGAGGCTGTATATATACTAATGATTTCCTAGAGAGAACTAGAGAATAACTTGTTATCAGACAGATTACAGTAAGGGTATTCATAAGGGCCTTGAATACAGAAAACACTTAAGCATGTACTTAAGTCCCATTAAGTGGACATTTAAAATTAAGTGCATGCTTAAGTGCTTTATGGATGCTTTCCTTATACAGGGCCAGTATGCACAATTAACTAAAGGGAGGTACACAAACTATGGGATTATAAACTCTCCAACTATCACTGATTCCTTAAGATGCTCGGTACTTTTCTCTGTATAAACTTCTAACTGGAATTCTCTTTTATTCTCCATTTTTGGCTTCAACCAGAATTCCGGACTAGCCTTATTTGGTGGACCCTGACACAGATTCTTTCAATATATAGGCCACCTATTGAGTGCTGCCTGCCACCTCTAGATAGCAGCCATTCTGCACCAGCACAGCTACACAGCACAGTGTTTTAGGAGATGAGGGTAAAGAACACTTGGTCCAATTGAAACTATAAGTGTGTGGATTTTGGCTAGGAAAAATGTTATGGTTTAAATTGCAATTTGGCCTGGACACTAGGGATAATACCCTTATCAGATAGTGAGAAATACTTCGGGATCTTTTGCAAATGTGAGAGTGTTGTATGGCCAGTGGAAAAGATGGCATCTCATGAATGAAAGTGCCTCCTAACATCATGCTGGTGTATGAGGCTGTCAGTCTTTCCTCACAGTCGAAATCTCCAAGAACAAGTCTTGCAGCACCTGAGTTTTCCTTGTTCTCCCTTCTAAGTATTAATCAGGTCTGGACTTGCTTAGCTTAAAAGATCCGGGAAGTTCACAGCTCAAGGTGATATGACTAAATGTCCTCTAGATAGATATAACAGGTGTAGCTGTGTCATTTAATTCACCTAGGAAAGGTTGGCTCCTTGTAAGATTTGCCTTGGAGCCAGGCCTTGCTTCTACCCAATGTTAAAAGTTGAATTTATCAAGATACAAGAAGGCCAAATGAACTGCCTAAGGTCACATTAGGTGATTTAACTTAAACTAGAACTCAGAATTCTCTGGGGAGCCAACTTCTCTCACTCTAAATCACAAAGAGTAAGAACAGACAGCTCGGAAATGGAGCAACATTAGGCCAGCTGAACTTCGTAATACTACTTAAATGAACACAGCTGCCAATGCATTATGAAGTATTAAACTTGTATTGTACTAATGCTCTTACCCGTTCCTATCATATCTGTCAGCTTCTGTCATTTTCATTTGAATCTTATACTTAGCAAATGCACAATAACCATGAACTTTTCACTTTTTAAAACAAAAGTTGGACTTGATTTATTTACGAAAAGCACATTTAAGCAGTTCACAAAGTAGAGCAGTGACAAGAGTGTATTTATTTGGATTTAATAAAGGACCTTCAGCAACCCTAGGTGCTGAACAAATAACACACATTAGGGGATAACAAGTCTCAATGACAAGTACAAGGGGCCCGATTCCAATAGTAATTATTGGTGTAAATCCCCTTCCAAAGGGGAAGGTCTCATGGCTGTTCCCCAACCCACATGGTGAATCTCTGAGGCAAGAAAATCCATCAATAAGTGCAGGACCCACCAAGATAGAGGAGGAACTTTGTCACAACACACACACAGACACACACACACACACACTGAACAGGAGGGGTGCCTGGTGAGAACTCTTTGCTACCCTGCATGAATGTCCTCAGGGCAGGTGAGTAATCTCCTGGGATTAACATCTAGGATCTCCTGGAAATAGAGGAATAGAACTACAGAAAGGCAACTGCACCTATCCCTGCTAGGATTCATTGAGATGTTACTGTTTCATTGCCAATAAGGGATGCAAAAGGCAGGCAGAGTTGAAGGAAAGAGACTTTTACTGAGCACGCTGAAAGGTCAGTTTAACATGCTGAAGCTCTAGAGAGTGTGATAGCAGCCTGGCCCCAGCTTGCCCTTGGATCACATTAAATTTGGTAAAAAGAACAGGAGTACTTGTGGCACCTTAGAGACTAACAAATTTATTAGAGCATAAGCTTTCGTGGGCTACAACCCACTTCTTCGGATGCATATCCTGTTCTTTTTGCGGATACAGACTAACACGGCTGCTACTCTGAAACCTGTCATTAAATTTGGTGCTTCCTGAAACCGGGACCCCTTTTTCTCTACTTCCACTCATCGCACTACAGTCACCAAAACCTCATGATAAGCTGTATCTAAGATAGCTAAAGTAATCAGCAAGGACACCTGATTTTCTTCCATCAGCAAGGGAAGACCATCAACTAATAACACTAGCACAGTTTCTTGCCCTACTCAGGCCTAACTGTAGTGTCTTCCCTCTCCCTAACATGGCTCTACTATCACAGACTGGGGAAGAGGTGAGCAGCCCAGCAGAGGATGCTGGGTGTGCAGCCTCCTAACAGTGTGATGCCCATGGATGAATGGAGAACACAGATCCTAACCCTGTGATCTTTGAGATATCTGTATATTTGATGCCCTAGCAGCACCCAACTCCTTTAGATGTCTTACTGCTCCCCCATGGTTGCCTGGCATGTTTGGTCCCCACGAAGACATGTGCCCCTGTGCCACAGCTGAACCCAACCAACCCATGCTATGAGTGGGGTATAAACTAGGTGGGGAGGTGGGGTATAAACTAGGATCAGAAATTTAGGCTACAAGGAACTTCTAATGGACTTTGCACTCCAAAATCATCTAATTAATGAGGATTCCAGACCTCCCTGACTCTCCTTCCCTCTGGTTTCACCTGCTTCCCCAGACTCCTTGAGCTCCAGATGGCTGCTGGGCCTGCCAGAACCTTGGGGCTAGGAGGGGGATCATGCTGTGTTGGTTCTATTCCTGTTCCCTCACCTTTAGAATATCAGAATGTGATTATAGTCTCCTATTTGCCACAGAAGGTGGCGGGAGATGAAAGGGGCAGAATTGTCACTTAGTGCTCTTTATCTACTAAGATAAAATCAAGAAGATATGAACTTGCCTTGGCAGCCTTTATTTATTTATTTATTTATTTAAAAGCACTTACCCATCTGTACTTCAGCTACGTTGTTATTCCCACCAGAATGCCGTGAAACCTTTCGAATTAAATATTGAAAGTGCAAATCTGGTATTTTTATATTTTGAGTTATGAAACCTTTATTTAGATTCCACCTTTTATTAAACTTCAGGGTTCTCTTGTCGTCTCTAATGACATTATATTGCATCAAAATAAAGCAAATTTTTTTTCCTGGGGAGCTGCATTATTTCTCATGACTTGGTAATGTTAAATTCTGAGTCCTTTTACTGCTGATTAAACCTCTAAAGACTACAGCAAAATTTCCGCTTCACTGCTAGAAAAGAAGAAAACTGGCACAGTTTGTACCAAAGAGATCACTTGAAGAATGTGCGTAAGGTTACTGCATTTATGAATAAAGCAAAGCATTATCATTTTTAATAGGAATTAAACAGCTAGCGGGAGAAGTAGGGCAATGCTGTGATCAGTGCAAGGGAAAACAATCTAACAATTTTAATTAACTGTATTTTAATAGCTTTAGTTATAATTGAATAATTTAAATACCAAGGGAAACAGTTAAATCTCCTAAAAGCCTGCTTTTTATTTACATATTAAATACAGTTCATGGTGAAGAAATGATAGTGTGAGGGCTGGAAAGAAGAGGGAGAAAAGGAAAACCCTTGCTCATTTCTGTAGCAGCTGGACTAACAGGAAGTATTTATGGGATTTTAGCTACTGCTCTGCAAGAGCTTGAGAGCAAATCCTAATGAGTTCTCCACCTCCTTCCCCTACAGAAATATTACACAATCTCTGGTGTTATTGCCCTTTGACTATCATAGCCATAAAAAACACAGGAAGAACAATGTGAAGCAAGGACTATCTAATCCAGTTTTTTTACATATGCACCTGTGAAGGGGATCACCACAGGAGAGAACTATGGAACAATGTAAAGGTTTGTTTGGATGGATTATAAAACAACATGACTTTTGAGTTTGCTGCATCTTTCTTATACCAATCACATCGTACGTATATGTAAAACTGTGCTCTTTTTTTCATGTCAGCTATGACTACAGAGATGGTTCATTTATGTGGGTGACACTGTGGAGGACAGATGTAGTGCAGAGTTAATCTATAAACCCTAGGCCTGAGTCTCTTCTCACACTAGTTTTACACCATCATAATTCACTGAGTTCAATGGAATTTCACTTGTCTAAGTTGGATGACAATGAGATCATCTCTCTCTCTCATTAACCAATCCATGCATGTTGTGGTGTCTGAGACCAACACAGAGACAAAAGATAAATGTTCATCTCTATTTAGAGTCTCCAGAAAACCAATGTGTGCAAATTTGTATCTCTCTCGCTATATCTATATAAAATTTAAAACTATGGAATTACTGGTAGGTATGAGCCAAAACTTCAGGTCCAAACACCTTCAGATTTAGAGCCAGATTGCAATGCCTTTACTCAGATTTAGTGTTGTCTTACTCCATGAGTAGTACAGCGGGACTTCACACAGAAAGTAAGGTACTATTTGAAATAAGCCCATAGCAGGTTGGTTCAAAGGCAACTACTTTGAAGGCAAGCAACATAAAAAGGTCAGAGGGAGGAGGCAACATAAAAACAAGATGATCACTCTGCCTGTGGGTTGACATTTTACAACATTTTAACTTTTAAAAACCCAGCCCTTCTGGCTTTACCCAGATGTCTCACGCTTGAGACGTTCAATCCTCTATTAAGATCAGGTTAACAATCCCCTCCATGTGGACTTCCTTTCCCCCACAGACCTTCGTGTTGCTGCACTGAAGAAAAAACAGGGAAATGGACAGTTCCAGTTCCCACTGCTGTTTTTGAGCTCCATATCCTGCTGAGGGCAAGCAACAGCCTTCTCCCATAGCTGCCCTACCCTATGTCCTTGAGTACCTCCTAAAACTACTAATAGCCTGGTTGTGGCAGGAAGTTCAGTTCAGCACTCAAATGTTCCGAATTCTTCAGACTGCACAACTGTGCTGGCAATCTTATGAGAAAGAAGATACTAGACTACCTTGTTTCACATGTTTTTCAGGCATGGATGTGCAGGAAATAATGTATTACAATGTATTGTTCCCCTACTCCTTACAAGATTACACAGAACCTTTGAGCCCCCTACTGCATGGAAAGGAGTCTGATTTAATGTACACCTATTCCTTGGTGTCAGCAAGGTGCAAAAACATGACTCTAAAATCACATTAAAATTCATTTGGTTTCAATATAAACACGAAACTGCAATCAGGTTCATTGAAAGGTTTGTTAATGGTCACAAAGATTTCAAGAAACCACCCTGAACCAAGTCTTGGCACAGTCTCTTGCATCAAAATAATGCAAAATTTAGAGTTTTGCATGGTTTCAGCACGAGATAAGTTGACACTTAGCAGTTGTACTTTGGAGATTTGAGGCTTGTTGATACATGAAATTCAAAGCCAAAGCTGGGATTATGAAACCAAGGAAAATGTTGACATGAATGCCTACAAAGTGAAACTGCTGAATTTTGTTCTGCTTTAGTCACACATCAATTACCATTTCTGCTTCAAATTTAACATAAATCTATGAGAGCATCCCCCACTCTGCATCCGGCTTTTTGCACCATCTCATGAAACTTCTTGAAATTAACAAACAAGTTAATGAGGAATTTGAAGTCCTGTGACTCTCTCCATTTCCCTCCAGTGAGTGGCATTGGGTATCAAACAATAGTCTTATTAGGGAACTGGCATAATCTTGGATGACACATCTGGTAGGTGTGGGTGGCATTCATTAGAATATGCGTTCCAACAAATGATATGCTGAAGTCCTGACAAAAAATATGCTTATGTTCATTATCCGTCATTTACTCTCTGCCAGTTCAAATGCACATCCTCCAAGGAATGGCTTCAATCCATCCTGACATCTGAGTTACAATGAAAAGTGATGCCAGATTTTGGATGTTAATGTGAAAGTGTATGTGTAAAAATGGCAAACTGAAATAATCATATGCTATATAGATTGAATGGTTCTAAAAGTCTCTGGCACATGGAACACCAAAGAGAGGGCTAAAAGAATACAAGAATTATCCAGTCAGTCATAGACAGTACAGGGTCTAAACCTTCAAGAGAAACAGGTCAGAAGAACCAAGGGTAAGAAACATAAACAGCAATGGGAATATCCAGAGCCTAGCTGGAGATCAGTTAACAAAGGGCTTTCTTCATCCATCTATCAATGGGAGCAAAGAATAAAAATAGAGTGACAAGAGCTAATTGGCTTCATTATCAGATTGTCCACCCTGTATGCAGCAGACTTCATGCAGCCTCTACATCTCTCCTCCCTGAAGCTTGTCAGTAACTTGGAAAGGATAAGCATGGGCAGTGTTTGTAGATCTGTAGACACCATTAGCATGGAAAGTTGGACATGCTGAAAATAAGTCGATGATTCTTTTTGACATGAGCCTTAGAGGAATGAAAGAATGTTTACAGCATGACTCTTTCATTGGGGAAAAATATTATATATATGATCTAAGCTGTATGACAGATGTCAAAGAGATTGATGAGTGGGTTAGGAAGCTCTTTTAATGACATGCTTGCAGCAGCTGGAAACAACTTGTCAGATTAATGGCAACCATCTTTTCTGCAGGCCAGCAGAGGGAAATAGAAGGCAGAGCTCTGCTTTGGAAAAAAGGGAGTGAGACTTCTCTAACCACAAGCAAACATCAGGGAAAAATGTAGTCAGTGCAAGTTCTATTATTTCCTGAGTTCTGATTGGGTGTAGCTATTTGTGTGGGTGTGGTATATGTTCATCTGCAACACCAAAATTATTCTGATGGTGAGAAGTAAGGATATTTTCTTCTCCAGTGACTGTATTTGCTTCACAATGCTCCCTATAAAAGAGGGAAGTAGTATTATCTCCATTATACAAATAGGGAATTGAGGCACAGAGAGACTAAGTGACTTGTCCAAGGTCACACAGGAAGTCTGCAGCAGAGCCAGCAATTGAACTAGACCTCCTGAGTTCCATCCCAATCCCCTGACCACAAGACCTTCTTCTCACTCCCAAGGAGGATGTGACATGTGTGTTGGGTAACTGAACGTGTGTGTTTCCTCCAGTTTAAATACCTCAGTTGGGAATGGGGGAGACAAGAAAATGGAGTAATATAGACTTGTAGGACTGGAAGGGACCTCGAGAGGTCATCTAGTCCAGTCCCCTGCACTCATGGCAGGACTAAGTATTATCTAAACCATCCCTAACAGATGTTTGTCTAACCTGCTCTTAAAAATCTCCAATGTCGGAGATGCCACAACCTCCCTAGACAATTTATTCCAGTGCTTAAACACCCTGACAGTTAGGATGTCTTTCCTAATGTTCAACCTAAGCCACCCTTGCTGCAATTTAAGCCCATTGCTTCTTGTCCTATCCTCAGAGGTTAACAAGAACAATTTACCTCCCTCCACCTTATAACAACCTTTTATGTAGTTGAAAACTGTTATTATGTCCCCTCTCAGTCTTCTCTTCTCCAGACTAAACAAACCCATTTTTTTCAATCTTCCCTCATAGGTCAAGTTTTCTAGACCTTTAATTATTTTTGTTGCTCTTCTCTGGACTTTCTCAAATTTGTCCACATCCTTACTGAAATGTGACACCCAGAACTGGACACAATACTCCAGTTGAGGCCTAATCAGTGTGGAGCACTGGAATATTGTTAATGTGTTCCTTCTCATCCTTTGATGTGAGATGTTTAGGGAAAACCCAGGTGCTCTGGGATATGATGTTAAGTAAATGGTGTTCTTTGAGTCAATACTGAAGCAATGTCACATCATGTTAAGAATGCTGTGCGGCTTGGGGCTGTTGTCTTTCAGATAACATGGAAATGCTGAGGTCTTCCTCAACACTTGACATCAGGATACTTTTTATAAAGAGTCAAGCCACCATAGTATTCAGGCCAAATTCCAGTATGTTTAATTCTATTCTACCTACCCAAATCCCTCCATAGTTACAACTGGATTCGATATTTTACTTGGTTTCCTTTCCTAAACAGTAGTTTAAGGCTGCTATGCATTGTTAAACAAGTGGCTGCACTTTTACTATGTATGCTGATAGTAAAACACTTTGGAATCCTTGGAGATGGAGGTAGCCTTATAAATGTAAATTCTTTTTTTTAAATAAAACTAATCATGATTATTGCAGAGCCCACTGCAATCCCAAGAGACCTCTTTAGATCCCTTGCAAAATATGTACTGAATTTTGCATTCTATTTATGAAAGCTATTAATTATCTGGTGCTTTAATCCCTCTGTCTCAACAATTGTTCTTTATTATTTGCATGACAGAGGTTCCAATTGAGATCCAGGTCCCATTGCATTAGGCTCCATACAGACACATACAATGCTGGATTAAAAAACGTTGGGTCCCAATGCACTATGGCAATTGGGGAGCCCCCCCTTCCATGTCCCCAGGGGGGTGGGAGTCCCAAAGGAGGCAATTGGGTGCTGCCTTTAGTGGGGCTACTGAAGTGCAAGTCCACCCTCCACTTACCTCACAGCAGTTCCGGTCCCGTGAGCTAGCCCAGTTCCTCGCTGCTGCCTGTTGGCTCTCACCACAGCATGCAGGTGAGTCCCCCTTCCCATGAGACCCCCACCCCTTTCCAGACCCTAGGTTGTTTTTGTTTGTGTGTGGTTTTTCCCACCCAAAGCCCCAGCAGTCAGGCCTCCTTCCTCACCCCCATGATGGGGGACCTGTGCACATGAATCAAGTACACATTTGTTAATCTGGGACTGAAGACAGCCCCTTCTCCAAAGGCAAACAAAAAGACAAGAGAAGAAACAGAGGCACAGGGAAGTGAAAGGACTTGTCCAAGCTCACATGGCAGACAAGTGCATCAAGTGATAGAACTCAGATCTCTTGACTATCTCAGTTCACTGCTGCATCCATTAGACCATGAATATAAAACTCTACAATTAATGAATTGCTGGTGCATATATTACAGACCTCTCTGATCAACCTTAGATCATTGTTGCCCCCCTATTCTAACAGTTATTTTTGTAATAAACATGTAATTTTTCATTCTTTTTTTCTAACAAAAAGAAAACTAATTTTTTACTCCTGAATCCTTTCATGCATTTCTCAGACATATGATAAAAATGTCAATTTTGCTTGAGAAAAGTGAAGATGATGAACAAAAATTCTACATTTAACGAGTTACTATCACCCCAATGTTTTTAACAGCTTGCCTTTGTGTCTAGTTGAATGCTCCTTTTAGTGGCGGTATCTGTCCCACTGGTGAACCCCAGTTCATGGCTATGAAAAATATGCCCTTCAAAGCTCATCATATCCTTTCTTTAATGAGGAAAAAATATGCATTTAAGATTTGACAGGAAGGGACTAACAAAATATTTAATGAATCAAGCCAAACTTGACTAACTGCTGATGTCAGCAATAGACTAAAATAAATCTTCTGGAAATTAAAACCTACTTTCATACTTAGCTTTGAGGCTTTTATTATAATTTGCTGTTGTCATTTCTGTGTAATGAAAATTTCTTTTGGGGCAAAAAAACATTCCCTAATTACAAGTTTACATAACATATTTGCCATTAAACAACAATAATGTAATATGATTGTGTTCTGCTCTTATTATTTAAGAAATGGAACATTCCCTCAAAGTGGCTAACGGTAGCTCTGTGGTTAATATTCTCTTGCCTTCAGGCAAAATATGTCAGTCTGAACTAGCAGGAAGGGGAAGGAGGGTCTTGTGGGTAAGGCAAACTGGGACACTGGAGATCTGGGTTCTATTCCCAGCTGTGTCACAGACTTCTTATGTGACCTTGAGCAAGTTACTTAGCTTTACTATACTTCACGGCAACATCTGGAAAATGGAGGATAATACTTTACTGTGTCGTTTATGATGATATGTGCACTCATGTATGTGATGGGCTTAGATAGTATGGTGATGAGCATGAAAGAAGAGACTAAACATAATACCCTGAATCATTATACAAGCAAGTAGATTTCTAGTAAATACTAGTGTATAAAGCTGGTCAAACTATTTATTGCAAATATATATATATATATATATATTAATTCAGCCCTTTTCTTCCATTTGTGGGTTGCCTGCAGACATACAGAGTTTTACTAACTTCATTATGACAGCACAAGCATTTTCCTAGCATATAAATGTCTCTACTCAATAGGGTGAAGGCTGATTTGTGAGGCAGTATAAAGTTTGCACTGCTGCTATTGTAGCTTGTCTCTGGATAAGTAAAACAGATCTGTTTCTGAGCCTCTTAGTCCCATCCTTTTCATAGGTACTAAATTCACTTCAAATATTTTGCTACCAGTCATTTCTAGTGGAAAAAAACAAGGATTCCCATCAGATCTAAAGCTCATTGAAGTCAATGGAAAAACTCCCATTTAGATCAAGCCCTAAAAGATCATGCTTAACACAGGGAAGAGCTTTTATTCATACGTTTGCTTTCACTTCTTAACCACACACAGAGAAAAATAATTAATGGAGCTGTTTGATCTGCAGTGTTTAGCATTATAATGATTTGATGGGCTTGTCCTATGTTATTTATTTTAATCTTTCAGTTAAATCTGGCAAATTTAATTTATGGGAAATGCCTAGTGTGTTAGATGCTATAAAATCAAAATTAAATAATTAACTTGAAACTGGAACAATAAGTCTGAGAACAGAGCCTCAAAAAGAACCACAAAAATGATTTGAAGGCTGGGGACAATGCCTTACAGTGAGAGATTTAAAGAGCAGTGCATTAATTTGTAATGGAAGAGGTGCTCAAGCTATTTTTTAATTTTTGTAACTCAAGCTGGAAGCCCAGAAGTGCCAGGGCTATGAACTGCCAAGCCTAAAGGTGTAGGGGCTCAGTCTGTTTTGCTTATCAAAAAGATTGAGAGTTAACTTGATTACAGTGTATAAATACCTTCACTGGGAGAAATTACTAGGTACTAAAGGGCCTTTTAATCTAGTAGGGAAAGTCTTAACGAGAACCAATGACTGAAAGCTGAAGCCAGACAAATTCAAGTTAGAAATAAAGCCTATTTTTTTTAAAAAACAGTGAGTGTGATTATCCAGTGGAACTAACTACCAGGAGAAGTGGTCGATTCTCCACCTCTTGGAGTCTTAAGATCAAGACCGGGTGCCTTTCTGGGAGGCATGCTTTAGCCAAACAAAAGTTATTGGGCGCAACTGGAATTTAATGGCCTGTGTCATATGGGATTTCAGACTAGTTGATCTAATAGTCCCTTATGGTCTTAAACTCTGTGAATCTAGTAACAACTGAAAACTTCTGTTCATATCAAGTTCTGCACAAAGCTTTAATGAACTGGGCCCTGATCCTGACAACTGCACGACAGACCTCTGAATTCAGTGGGGTTCCCAGGATGTGCAGGAGTCTGTCCCCATGGCTCTAAGTGTAATATCAGGGCCTTAAGCTGCTTTGTTTGGTTCTTTCCCCCTCACCCTCCCACATCATGTTGTACACAGATTCCAGGCTGTTCTGATTGCAGAGGTAATCTTAAATAGAAGATGAGTTGCTGATGCAATCAGTATCACAGATAATGTTTGAGTTTCTTTATGATGACCACAAGACAGAGCTTGAAGACAATGTAATGGAATTCATTAAATAATATAAGATGATGGGGGGGGGAGGGTATCATCATTAGGCAATTACACCCTACGGTTCTTATGAGGCACGAGGCACAGCCAAGTGCCTCTCTGATCCCTATAGGCATGATTATTTTATAACCACCACACACAAACCCTGGAGCTGCTGTTTGCCTTGTAAAAAAAAATAAATCTTCATTGTTGTTTGTGAAGGTGGGGGATGTGTCATTGCTTACCAGTTAAAAGTACAAAGGTGGCAGTTTAAACCTGTTAAGCGACAGTTTTGGCTGGCCTGTGTCATTTAACGTGAATCAGTCCAGTCAAGCATGCCACCTACTCATCCCACGTGGTTCTATATAAGAAAAGGATGTATCATTGCAACAGACAGTTGACTAGCCCCTGAGATGTGGGCTTAGTCAGAGATTCTGGGACTAGGTTCCGAGACTTTGCAGAGCACTTTGGATAAAAGGCCTCCCCCCTATAGAAACACATGCAAGTCATTTTTATGTAATGAAAATATTAAGAACTTAAAAGGCATGAAAGGATTAGGAGCTGTACAGTATTTAGAGTCTCCTGAAAATCACCATGCGCAAGAATGACAAAATGTTGTCATGCTGTGCGCCTTTTGTCAAAATAGCCTGTTCTCTGCATTAACCCTCGTGTTTTATATAACTCAGTGGAATGACATTGACATGAGCAAGCATTAGCTAGCTAGTCACAGACAATCCCCAAGGTTAGCAGTCAAACCAAGCACTTATCTTTGGCTGTGAAGTCTGAATCTCCTTGCTCAAGAAGAAGATATTTTCCCACACATACATTTTTGGATCGCTTTTTGGTTTTCAGAACTTTCCTTGCCACTTTTGACTACTTGTCAAAGAGAGCTGTAGAAAGTATTTTGTCACCTACTGTTTTCCTCCCTGATCCTGCCATTTAATCACTAGGGTGGACTTGCTATGTCAGTCATTTACATAACAAGAGTCAGTGAGGGCATAATTGCAGGGTTATTATGTCCACATTATATGGGGTCAAGCAGCAGGGCATTCTGAGTCATGGTAGAAGAAGATATCATTTTCACTCAGATACTTTGAAGAACGACATCAACTAGCCAAATAAACTGGTTTTTGCATGGATGGTCTCTTTGCCCTAGTATGAAAAGCTTTCATTTAAAAAAGGAAGAGATGTGCCTCTAGCTTCTATTAAAATAATGCAGTGACAGATAGAATGACAATTTGGAGAAAGAACAATTACACAAATGAACACTAGTGTTTGAGGGTTTCCTTCTTGGCTGTAGCATATGGTTGCCCATTATTTCTTATAAAGTAATTATTTAAACTCATAAACTAATTATAAAACTATTATAATCTCTAATAAACAACCTCATACTTTCATAACCACAGTTATAGGACTGTCCATTTCTAAGAGCTGTGCTTCAGCTGCTCGCACTATTCACTCAGGCTGCCTGTTATAGACACCGGATATTCAAATAATGCCAGAGAGCAAATGAACTAACAGGGATACTTTCTAGGTGTTTTTCAAAACGCCCTTGATCAAATCACAATGAAGGATGCAGTGACTGTACTGCTGGAGTCTGTTACAGGCTTTAAAACCTCTATCTGAAGCAATAGCTTGAAATCTGCTTTCAATTCATCAGGTGGATTTAATCTCTTCAAATGACTCCAGTTTCCCCCCTCCCTCCAACAGCATCTTAGATAACTTCTTCCCCCAATGGAATGTGCATAATAGCACAGCAGAGTTTCCTTTGATGCAATGTTTTAGAGTGTTCTGACTAACATCACTTATGTAGATGGGAGAGGAACTGTCCTTTTTCCCTCTAGGAAGGATCACACTTTATATATTCTTCTACCTTCTATATCTAGCCACTATAAAGCACATGACAAGCCCTGGACACCAGTCAGACTTGAGGCTAACACCATTGTTTTTAAAAGGGCAACTGAACGGGTGAACTGAGCACTGCAAAACCTTGTGGAAGCACCCAGAAGACTTCCCCCAACTAAGGTTTAAACTAAGAATTCAACAAAAGATTACACTACTTAGTGTCAGAGTCATGGTCAAACATACAATCAAATCTGCTTATGATGAGGGTTTCAAATGAGTTTTTAAGTCTTTGTGCAGTTAAAGCATGATCCCAGCAAAAAGAGAGATTTTTAGGCCCTATTCTCTCTACTTTCCCTACAAAGAATCTAACCCTTATTATAAGACAATCCAGTTCTCAGGAGCACCTCCCTGTTATAGAGTGCTGGGGAATTACTTAACTCTTGACAGTTGGGCCAGCCCAGCTATACTGACCATATCTGTACTTAGGGCATGCAGCTGTGGTCTTTCATTTCAGTGAGCGAGTTAACTCTTTTCCTGGCCAGAGCCTAATATACTCCATCTGACACAGTAATAAAATAAGATCACAGCACAGACATCTCGAAAGATTTACTGCTCATCTTGAATAAGTTATTTGTAAAGCTTATCCAAAGCTTGACAGAATTTCTGCAGTTTTCAATCCTGGGCTAGAGATCTCCCTGGATGAATCCCTCCATGAAATTTCACAAACTTTTGGAAGGTTTGATACATTTTTCTTTGTTTTCAATTGATATGAATATACATATCAATTAAAACAGTCACTTCTGAATTGAAACACAGCAGACATTTTATGCCAGTAACTCTACATTACCATTTTTGGAGGGAGAAGGAAAAAACAAAACAAAAAACAAAGCCAACCTTTGAAACTGCAGGGGGATCTTCTGTAGGAATGAGTTTGTCCTCGATATTGAAGCTAAATTGCAACCTGGGCCAAACTTTGCATGGGGATGGGTACACATTGGGACAGAATTTGACCTCTTTACTGTTATGACATGTGATCACCAGTGGTTTGGGATTTCATCCAATATATGATGACCAAGATTTTCAAAAGTGACTAGTCATTTTGGAGGCCTCCTAGTTCAGGCACCCAACTTCAGACACCTTAATGGGATCTGTTTTTCAGAAAGTGCTGAGCATGTGCCCTCTGCAAATTAGTTGCCTAATGTTTAGAATGTGTTGTCTTTCAATTGCATGGGTTGGCTGCTCCCTTTTGCATTATAATTAGCTAAAGGGACTACTTGTGTGAGTAAAGCACAAATGTTTACATGATCAGATCCTAAAATAATAAGGAAAAATACACAAACACCTTTATTCCACCACACTGTAGGCTAACCATTGCTGAGTAACCATGCTGTCGTGTTGATGTCACAGTATTCTTCCCGAGGAGAAATTCCAGCTGAAAATTTGTACCTGTTAGCAAATGGTTCTGGACCAAAGCAACACATCCAATAGCCTACACATTCAACAGCAGAAACCAACTGGTCTCTATTGAAGATAGAGGAGTCTAATGGAGTCAACTAGAATTCCCACTCAGGTAGGTATGAGCAAACTGGACTGGCTATAATGGGAACAGATCAGAACCTCCACCCATCTACAGCATTCTGACTAATGACAAGCCAGAGATGTGAGGAATGCAAATTGTCCTCACTCCAGCCTTGCAAAGATAGCCTGGAAAAACAATGCAGCCGGAGTTATATTACCCTTTTGTAGACCCTGCCTTCCATGGGGTAGTGGCGGCTTGTGGAGAAGCCATCAAGAACCATAGCAAGTTCAGAGGCAGAGGGCCTCTTAATGGATAGCTCTGTCCTCCCAGGGATTCCTGGGGCTCCACCAGGTTTGGAACTTGGCTTGTGAGGGGAACAAACCCTGCTCTATCCCTGACATAATGATATAGAGACCACCTCTGTGTGGGAACACCACTCGGATTTCTATCCCCAGAGCCCTTGCCCACAAGTTTTTCCCTGAAAGGGGATGATCTAGACCCATATTTACACACAGAAGTGTTTATCACATGAGATGTGTTGAAATGATGAGTTTGACTACACTGCAAAAAACCCAAGCTTCTGAAAAGACAGAAACATGCTTAATAGATACGTGCCACATGGAGAGCTCCCTTCACCTCAGGATCAGAAAGTGCTTTACATATGTTAATTAGCCCTCTCAGAAATCTTTTGAAAGTTGGGCCAGGTAAGGACCAAAGAATCTTTCATTTAAGGATCTCAAAGTGTTTTACAAAGTTGGGTATTTTGAGCTTCATATTATTGATGGGGAAAATGATTGGTTAACCAAGATTACACAGCAAGCCAATGGCAGAACTCAGGTCTCCTGTCCCATGCTTTAACCATTAGACATGCTGTTTGAGAAAATTAATTATGTGCTAACATGGCAGTTCCTATATAGCATTGTGCCAACTTATGAATCCACCAGGAAGTATAGAATCAGGAGGAAGTAGGCTTCAGAGAGCCATGAAGACATGAAAAGTTCAGAGATTCTCCAAGCTAGACACGGAATCCAGTTCATCCATTATGTTTTTAATGCTATAGGTAAGTGTAAGAATTCCACTGAAACTTGAGATTCCCTCCGTCTTTGAGAGCAGAACGCCGCAGGTAAAAATTGTTGGCAAAAGTTTACAAGCTGCTCACAAAAATGCCCTTCATTGTGCAAGGAAGCAGGTATGAATGAATAATATCAGACAATATGACCTATCACCTCTTCACATAGCTGGATAGTTTTCCCAGTCATTTGACTTTGATACTAAAAGTGATCACAGTGTGATACAGAGGTCAAAACAACCCATTCATGAGAGTATGCAGAGGAATATACAAGTTAGGTGGAAACATTCACTCTTTCTTCCCTTTCATTTTAGCAGTGGAAGAGAAATGTATCAGTTTGGGGAATGTGAGAGCTCAAAGAGCATGCAGTATTGTTCACTCTATTGCGTGGAAGGAGACAGTGATAAACCTGGGAGTCTTCAGCATTAATACCCAAAGGAAAAACTTGATTGCTGTCCCTTTGAAGTATCGTGGCCTAAAGAATTTATTTGGGTACCTGAGTAGATCTGAGTATCTGGTTTCCTGAGGATCATAAACCAACCACTGCTACTGCTGTGCTCACAAAACATTCAGGGCCCCAAAAGTCTCAACACAAACATTTTGGCATGTTGCTTATATCATTACAAGCTCTATTTAAAACCTTAGTTGAAAAGGAGCTACTGCTGTTTTTATCAGAGAAGCACATACAGGTCCCAACTGAGATGAGGGCCCCATTGGTGCTAGGTGCTCTACAGGGGAGACAGAGGGACACAGATGGTAAGTGATTTATCCACACTCATGCCACAGGGCAGTGGCAAATCCAGCAGCTGAAGACAGGGCTCCTGATTCCCATTCCAGTGCCCTATTGGCCCACATTCTAAACAGTGTTTTCTGCTAATATTCTACTGACCTAGGGGGGTTTGAACCAGTGACCAAGAGGGAAAAAGGCTTTTTCTCCATTGACAATCCCCTCATCCATCCAGTCACATCCCCCGCTCCATCTTATTAAGGAATTTTTAAGTAAGTTACTTTGAGTTTGGTAAAGTACACTACAAAAGATTCAGGCCGTGTGTATCAAACTCTAATCTCACCGGCTGTGTTTGCATTAGGCTTTATGCTGAAAAATAATTTCCCACACTTTCTAAGGCTGAGGCAGCTTCACTCGTGAGAGTGCCAGTGCAAGCTGGCTGCTGGCATCCTAAGCACTGGGCTGTCTAAACCTGCTCAGAGCTCAGTGGTAAAAACACTGACAGTAGCAGGAGCCCTATCTTGCACTAGATGAACTCACACTGGTGTTAGTAATAGAGACACATTTTTCAGAAAAAGCCTAATTAAAAAAAAAGTATTTGCAGATAAAAGCAAATCAGCTAAACCAATGAAGAAAAGCCTGTAATCTGCTACTTAGAAACAGGCAGCCACACTTCTCCTTTTACAGACAGCAGCAACCCCACTGTCCAATAATTGCACCAGAGCCAGGGGAATCTGCTACCAGTTCATTAGAGGCTTTCCCTGCTGACAAATGACAGTGAATTGGTGCAGACCAAATGTTAGCAGTAGCCAAACCTCCTCTTACTGTTTCTGTTCTAAAAGCAAGAGAAGGTCAGCCCCCTACTAATGGGCCTGCATTTACTTTGGTGTGTAAGCTCATGAAAAGAAATGGGATGGAAATTCCCTTATGATTACCATACTTACCAGGAGGCCAAGCACAGAGTATCCTGCCTAATGTCACAGATTTTATTTAGCTATCAAAAGGAGGGCATATTATTCTGTAGTCAGCCGTGACTGACAACCTGAAACAGAGACCTGTGGATCGTGGTTCAACAGCCAGCTCTAGAAAATTGTCGTCTGCTCCTGTGCATCTAAGCTTCAACTGCCCATTTATACTGCAGCTGGATTGTGTTGTATCGCTGTATCTCTCTCTCTCTCTCGCCTCGCGGGGTAATGTAGAATTGGACTTATATCCTTGTGTCTTCTGAACCAGACACTGGCTAATAACGTAGGAGGCTAGGTACCGAATGACATTTGGCGCTGTGAGTATTTGATGTTAATCAATGGCTGGCTGGCTCAGTGGGAGTTTGCCCATTTTTGCCTAAGAGAGTTAAAGTGCTACATCCAGCTGCGCTGGGCTGTACTGAAACAAGCAGTCAATACTCTCTGCTAGGATCAATATTTTAAAAGTGATGCAAGCAACCCAAAGAAAACTGTGAGGAGGAAAAGAGTGGGAAGTACTCTGTCTCGTGCACTATGCCTCACACTGGTTAACTAGGGTTACCATGCGTCCGGATTTTCCTGGACACGTCCGGCTTTTTGGTCCTCAAATCCCCCTCCGGGGGGAATTGCCAAAAAGCCGAACATGTCCGGGAAAATGCCGGCATCCCTGCCCCAGTCCCCTGCTTACCTGAGCGGCTCCGGCAGGCGGCGAGCTG
Organism: Terrapene triunguis; assembly: GCF_002925995.2. Lineage (NCBI taxonomy): Eukaryota > Metazoa > Chordata > Testudines > Emydidae > Terrapene > Terrapene triunguis. Next base: position 2,840,807 of record NW_020664499.1, read on the forward strand.
CAGGCGGATTCCCCGCTGCGGCGGCGGCTGCTGCTGCTCCCCCCAGACACCTCAGCTCTATGTAGCTGAAGAGCCGAGCTGCCCGAGCGCTACCGGCTTCACGGTTTGCCAGGCAGCCCCCAGACCTCCAGACCCTGCGCCCCTGGCCGGGCGCTTCCCCTCCCGGGCTCCGGCTGCACTGGGGAAGCGCTCGGCTGGGAGCGCAGCGAGTCTGGAGGTCTAGGGGCTGCCCGGCAAACTGTGAAGCCGGTAGCGCTCGGGCAGCTGTTTCGCATGGCTGGGAGGGAGGAGGGGGAATGCGGGGCGCTCAGGGGAGGGGGTGGAGTTGGGGCAGGGACTTTGGAGAAGGGGCGGAGTTGGGGGCGGGAAGGGGCGGGGCCAGGGCCCCGTGGAGTGTCCTCTTTTTTAAAACCTTAAATATGGTAACCCTACGTTAACCAGACCCAAAAGTACAGCTGGAAAGAGGATAGGCTCTTTTAAAAGAAGAGTCTCTTTGAACCCGAACTGACCATAATTCGTTGATGGTAAGACTGAAGATTAAAAACACAACACATGAGCATTCATGCCCACTGAGGCCCTGATTTAACAGAGCAGTGCTTAAATCCATCCCTATTCAACAAAACATTTAAGCACATGCTTAAGTGTCATTAAAGGAAATTGGACAGAAGCCTGTGCTTAAGTGGGGATGGTTTAGGGATCATGAATAGGGATGGTTTAGGGATCACTTTCCACACTATCCTTCTGCCATCCATCCAACAGCAGCAGATGGCAGAGTTGGACGCCTTTAAGAACAAACAACACCTAGCTGTTATATAGTGCTTTTCAGGAGTAGATCTCAAACCACTTTGCAGTCTTGAATGTATTTATCCTCACAACACCACACTCGAGGTAGGGAAGCGTGATTCTTCCCATTTTACAGATACAGAACTGAGGCCCAGAAAGGCTAAGTGACTTACCCAACGCCATACAGGACATCTGAGGCAGAACAGGGAACTGAACCCATATCTCCCAACTCCTAGGCCAGTTCTCTAACCATTTAAGAATCATTCTTCTTAAAAAACTAGAGCCTAAAATTTGAAGATTCACTCCTCAGTGCTGCTTACCACTGTTGGCCCATCCTCCACCAGTCCAATGGCTGTTTATCAAACAGTTTGTTTTGATAAAAGAATGAATTGAGGTGTCTTCCTGCTTTTGTGCTAGGGTGCATTTCCTGGGAGCAGCTGAAGGAGGGTGAGAGTTACCAGATGAGAAAGAATGGGTACGAAGGATAGAGATAAAGAGGTATGGTTGTATACAGGGTTGAATTAAAAGGGAGCAGATGGGTAGGGGGAGTGCAGTTCTCCTTCCTCTACTTAAGGCAGAGGGATAGCTCCTTGCATGGGTTGTGCAGGCTGGTGGGAGACAGAGGAGAGTGTGAATCTTAATAGTGGACCAAGGAGATTTCTTAATTTTTTTGCAAGAGCTTCATCATTGGAGCAGAACAGTTTATCCAATGTGGCAATGGACAGGGTTCCTTTATCTTTGCTTAATCCTGATTTTACACCTGGGTTTTCATGTATGGATATAAGGGATAACTCTAGCAGCTCAGTCTCAGGGACAGAAGGGTAAGAGGGTACAGCAAACAGAATTCACATTTAAAAAATACTTTCCATTTTGAATGATCCAGACACACTGATATATTTGAAAACTCATGGCGATGGGGGAGATCCCAGATGACTGGAAAAAGGCTAAAGTAGTGCCCATCTTTAAAAAAGGGAAGAAGGAGGATCCGGGGAACTACAGGCCAGTCAGCCTCACCTCAGTCCCTGGAAAAATCATGGAGCAGGTCTTCAAGGAATCAATTCTGATGCACTTAGAGGAGAGGAAAGTGATCAGGAACAGTCAGCATGGATTCACCAAGGGCAAGTCATGCCTGACTAACCTAATTGCCTTCTGTGACGAGATAACTGGCTCTGTGGATGAGGGAAAAGCAGTAGACGTGTTATTCCTTGACTTTAGCAAAGCTTTTGATACGGTCTCCCACAGTATTCTTGCCAGCAAGTTAAAGAAGTATGGTCTGGATGAATGGACTATAAGGTGGATAGAAAGCTGGCTAGATCGTCGGGCCCTACTGGTAGTGATCAATGGCTCCATGTCTAGTTGGCAGCCGGTATCAAGCAGAGTGCCCCAAGGGTCGGTCCTGGGTCCAGTTTTGTTCAACATCTTCATTAAAGATCTGGCGGATGGCGTGGACTGCACCCTCAGCAAGTTTGCAGATGACACTAAACTGGGAGGAGTGGTAGGTACGCTGGAAGGTAGGGATAGGATACAGAGGGACCTAGACAAATTAGATGATTGGACCAAAAGAAATCTGATGAGGTTCAACAAGGACAAGTGCAGAATCCTTCACTTAGGACGGAAGAATCCCATGCACTGCTACAGACTAGAGACCGAGTGGCTAGGCAGCAGTTCTGCAGAAAAGGACCTAGGGGTTATAGTGGACGAGAAGCTGGATATGAGTCGACAGTGTGCCCTTGTTGCCAAGAAGGCTAATGGCATTTTGGGCTGTATAAGTAGGAGCATTGCCAGCAGATCGAGGGACGTGATCATTCCGCTCTATTCAGCATTGGTGAGGCCTCATCTGGAGTACTGTGTCCAGTTTTGGGCCCCACACTACAAGAAGGATGTGGAAAAATTGGAAAGAGTCCAGCGGAGGGCAACAAAAATGATTAGGGGGCTGGAGCACATGACTTATGAGGAGAGGCTGAGGGAACTGGGATTGTTTAGTCTGTAGAAGAGAAGAGTGAGGGGGGATTTGATAGCTGCTTTCACCTACCTGAAAGGGGGTTCCAAAGAGGATGGAGCTAGACTGTTCTCAGTGGTACCAGATGACAGAACAAGGAGTAATGGTCTCAAGTTGCAGTGGGGGAGGTTTAGGTTGGATATTAGGAAAAACCTTTTCACTAGGAGGGTGGTGAAGCACTGGAATGGGTTACCTAGGGAGGTGGTGGAATCTCCTTAGAGGTTTTTAAGGTCAGGCTTGACAAAGCCCTGGCTGGGATGATTTAGTTGGGGATTGGTCCTGCTTTGAGCAAGGGGTTGGACTAGATGACCTCCTGAGGTCCCTTCCAACCCTGATATTCTATGATTCTATGATATTCGCTATACTGCACATGGGGAATACCAGTAGAACCAGTACCATCACTCATACTAGGATATAGTTTTAAAGCCGCACTGTTTCTCATGCTGGCAGGGGTGAGAATCCTATCAGTTTGGGAGGATTGTCAAGTCTTCTGTTTTACACACAAACTCTCTCTCTCTCTTTTTCTGATAGGTTTCACTCCTTCTCCTGATCTCAGTGGCAAGGAGTCCAGGAGAATATTTAGCTTCCCAGCATGCCCCTGATTCCGCAAAGCACTTACATACCAGCTTAACTTCAGGAACATAGTTAAGTTCCACTGAAGTTAAGCTGAGTGCTTTATTGAATTGGGTCTTCCAGGCATGAATGAGACGCTGCAGGTGCACTGTTGTTTGTAAGGGCTTGGTGGGAGGGTCTAGCTGGGGTTGAAATTTAGGTGCATTCTTATTTCACCAGAACTGGTTTTCCTATCCCTGCATGAAGTGCTCACAGTATATCGTGGCAGCTACACTACCTCTCAACCGTCTCTGTTCTGTTTTGGTGCAAAACAGGTTTAAATTCTGTTATAAATAGTTCCCCTACCATGCAGACCTTGCAAATGCTTTAAATCTCTAAAGACTATAGGCTGAAAGTAGGAACTGGATATTTTATTTGGCCACTGCATTGGTATATTTGGGATAAAGAGAAGGGAAGATATAAATATAGAGGGCATATGTTCTGAATAGGATAATGTATGCTCAGAGAATACTATTTGCTTTTGTTTTTGCGTCTCTAACATATTTACTTTCAGAGTTGTTGTTTTCTTTTAAATTCCCAACTCCAACTTGTAGGTGGGGCTGTGGGAGGAAAATCAAGAGGGAATAGGCGATAAACAAGAAAAAAAGGCTCTCAAGCACTCTATGCTATGTTAAAAGTAACCTAAACACTGCAAAAAACAAAAACAATACCAAAAAAAAAAAACCCTTCAGAAGCTATGATAATGGCTGTCTGAGGCTGGTGTTTTGCTTACTGCAGATGAATAAGTTGATTTATTTGTTCATCACTTAAGCAAAAATACCATAAATGCTCCCAAATTCTCCTAAGACGTTTTCCTGAAAAGCACTAAACTTTGCTCATTTTTCTGTTTTTTAAGTCATATCTTGTCTGTACTTGGACACATGGATTTAACTCCTCTACCCACCAAAACCTCATTTAGAAATAATGTTGTCCATGCATGTATGTAACATTATTTGTTCATTTAGCATCTTCCCTTATTTTTTATTACTAGTGGCATTTGGGTGAAACTCAGATTTTTGGTTGTTTTTCCAATATTTGCAGGTTACATTCCCGCTAACACATGAGGAAACCTCTTTAGAAATAGGATCAACCTGTTAATCCAAAGAAGTACAATTCAAGGTTCACAGCAAATCAGGCTAGTTCTATCTTATTTAAGGTAGCCCACTGGGAGGATGGGTAGGCACGGTTCTCATGTTCTCCAGGGCCCACACAAGGGATCTATGGATTTTGGAGACCATACATAGAGACCAGGCAGGACCAGAGGAGCCATGGGGGATGCATGTCATTGTGTCAGTACTACAGAAATTGGGAGACAGTGTAATCTAAGTGCTAGACTAGTAATCAGAGAGACCTGGGTTCTAGTCCTGGTTCTGCCATTAGCCTGCTGTATGACCTTGTACAAGCTACTTAGCCTGTCTTTTCCCTCTTGCACATTGTCTGTCTTGTTTATTTAGACTTTTAGAGTGTTTGTTACAGTGGGATCCTCATCTCTGTTGTGGTCTCTAATAATTCTCTGGCTATTAGGTTTTTGGCAGAATCACCTAGCATGGTTCCAAAGGGAAGCTATGGCCCAGGGGAGAGTTGGCAAGGGGCAAACTAGGGGCCAGGTCAGCTGCAGGCATCTGCATGTACTGAACCAGTCTCCTACAAGTGCCAGCTGTGGGAATGGGCCTCATAGTGGGAGTGGGAGTGGGGGGTCAATCACCCTACATCCACCTCCAATGGAACAATATAAGAGGGATGATAGCATTCTTCTCATGTTTGTTAGGCTAGAAGATTTAAGCCTCTGAGAAGATCTTACAGAACATTGGTCTTCTATATTTATTTTATCGGGATCGTTTCTGACCCATAGTAGCAAGAGAGGTGAATTTCTGAATGGTTCTAGCTGGACATTACTATTTTTTCCTGTTGATATTGTGACAGACCCAGACCAGTGGGGTATAGGAGTTTGGTAGAGAGCAAATATACTGGTCACTGGATGAGTAGTTTTCTGTTCCCTGAGTGACCAGAGAAGGGCCTGCACTAGAGTAATCAGGAACCTGCTAGAACCAGTTAAGGCAGGCAGGCTAATTAGGATACCTGGAGCCCATTAAGAAGAAGCTGCTAGAATCAATTAAGGCAGGCTAATCAGGGCACCTGGGTTTTAAAAGGAGCTCACTTCAGTTTGTGGTGTGAGTGTGAGGAGCTGGGAGCAAGAGGTGCAAGGAGCTGAGAGGGAGAGCTGTGCTGCTGGAGGACTGAGGAGCACAAGTGTTATCAGACACCAGGAGGAAGGTCCTGTGGTGAGAATAAAGAAGGTGTTTGGAGGAGGCCATGGGGAAGTAGCCCAGGGAGTTGTAGCTGTCATGCAGCTGTTACAGGAGGCACTATAGACAACTGCAGTCCACAGGGCCCTGGGCTGGAACCCGGAGTAGAGGGTGGGCCTGGGTTCCCCCCAAACCTCCCAATTGACCTGGACTGTGGGTTCTTCCCGAGGGGAAGGTCTCTGGGCTGTTCCCCAACCCACATGGTGAATCTCTGCGGCAAGAAAATCCGCCAATAAGTGCAGGACCCACCAAGATAGAGGAGGAACTTTGGCCCAATATATAAACATGTTGACAATTATATCACTATTATAGCAGGTATGATTAACAGTTAATATAGGTGTGTTGGTTTGATTTGGGTTTGATTCTCCCCTCCCTGTGCTCTAACTTCATTGGCTTTTATGGAACTGGCTCCTGATTTACCCCAGGGTCAGTGCAAGGAGAATCAGCACTCCTCCTCCCCACACACACACCTCTGTTCATATGCTGCTGACTCTCCAACTGATCAAGCCTATGTGATGAAATTTTTTGTACTTGGTTCCAGTCCACTGATGAATTTTACTTATTTTATAACTTTAGTAAAATGCTTGTTACAAGTTTTGAGCACAGGAGAGTTACCTTTCTCCTTGTAAAAAAAAAAAAATGTACCCACAGTTTTTCAGCAGGGCTAGCTGAATAGCTTCACAGCAAGGAGCTTAGAAGTGCTACTAGCAACGCTGGGGAAGTCTGTAAAAGTCTCAGAATGAATGAGTACATAGCAAAGCGTTTACAAATGGCACATTTACTGTACAAGCTGAATAGCTCCACTTTTAAGTTTTCTTTTCCTGTGATGTATTCCTCCACAATCTTTTCCCCCTTTTTTTTTAAAAAAAGCCCCAAACCTAGGAAATTAAATGCCAAAGACTGTGTTAATTGAACACTGATAGTGCAGAGTTTAACACATGCAAAAATCAGACTCATACTTTGTATGCAGTTCTATTTATAAATGGTTTCTAAAGGGTTCATATATGACTATGAGGTTTTTTAAAAATGTTAAACATGAACAGTATGTGTAACAGATGGCTGAAAGCACATCAGTGGAAGGTATCATAGATGGGAATAAGACATGGATATAAGCAACCTTTTGAGCTGTTGGATTCAAACAATTCAACCATTATTACCTATTTACTAACCCTTAAAAGTATTATAAATAAATTTTTAATAGAAAACATTTTCCCAACCAAAAAAAATCAAAAAATGTGATACAACTCCAACATCAAAGTTAACCTGGCCATGATGCACCACAGGTAATGTTTACTATCCCTGTTTTCTGGCTAAATGTGTAGTATCATATGTTCTTAAGTTGTAAAATATACAGTATGTAATATACCTAATGTTCAATGAGGCTGCACTAACGTTACTGAAGTAACTCTCCCTTTTCCTTTTCCCAGCTTGTTCATTTAAATGGTACAACCTTAATGCTTCAGTAGCATATTTTTATATTTAAGTGATATTAAGTTTGAAAAGTGACCATCAATAATGCACTAGAAAATAGTTTTTTTTTTTTTTTTTTTTTAAATTTCAAAAGATAATGGGCCACATTTTCAGCAGCTGTAAATCATGTTACTCCACTGACTTCAGGGGAGAGAGGCTGTGTTTTCAGAGCTGGCAATAGTGTTTCAAATTTCATCAACATTTTTAATGAAACATTTTCACACTTATTCCCCTCCCCATGTTTTTGGACCAGCTGTCTGTTTTCCTGAAGACACCTCCTTCAGTGAAAGGGTTCAGAATCCCAGTCAGATTCTGAGAGTTGAAAACCCTATTATGTGAAATCACTGACATTCTCACTAGAGAAAAGGATAGGTACATAAATCTAGCTGTAAATAAAGAACAGTGGGAACCTCAGGACTACTGTTTTAAAACCATGATATCAGGGGAAAAGTCTGGGGAAAACAAGATATCGGAGATATAAGAGAACATACCAATAAGCCGTACTGATCTTCCCCTCCAAAACAATTAATTGATGGACACGTGCCCCTATACATTGAGAAGTCCCCAGGTGTCAAAACAGAGTGCCTTTGAGTGCAGCTGTACCCTCAGTATACCTGAACAAACACCCAGGTGCTTTGACAATAAGCCTGATTTTTCAGTGTCCTCTTTACATCACCAGATGTCATGCTTTGTCCCAGCATTGCAGTCAGTGAGACAGTTCTTTCATCTTGCCAGAGACCTTTACAAAGGCTTGATTAAGAAAAATGCTATGGTTACATGAGAAGCAAATCTTTATTGTATGTCTGGGGTGTATAATTGATATTACTTACCCCAAGGGGCACTTCTTGCAGACCAAAATGTAATCAGGTGCAGGGCAATGAAAAACCATGATAGGAGGTTTTTTTACATATCAGCGCAGCAAGGAACATAACCTGGAAGGTCCCATCGGCCATTAAAAACTGTTCTTACTTCAACTAGGTCATGTTAGGTCAGCATGGCTGCATATATTACTGACTTCTGTATTATAAGTAGACATTAACTTACCATCAGGACAGCTATAGCCTATAGGAGACAAGAACTTCATGCTAACAAGGCCATGCTTTGCAGTACCAGAACGGAGAAAGTGGGGATTGTGTTGTACAGAATTGCATAGAGGGGGAAAAAGTTCATTGGCAAACTGTTCAGAAACTGAATTCACTTTGCAATGTCCTTTAGCATGGGAGCTTAAGTTTGGTGACAGCTGAAGAAACACAGGGTAAAGAAGCCCACTGTTTCAGCAAAAGGAAGAGAAGAGGCCCATGACTACTCCTTTTGTACTGCACTGACCTTCCAGATCCCTAGCTAGATCCATTCCAGAACAGACATGTTTTCAATCTGGTCAGAACCTTATTGCCACCCAAATTAATCAGGTTTTTCCAGATTTCTGATTTTCACCAACATCAATAGAGTTCTGACCATAGTGGAGGAAGGAGAGGCCCAGCTGGGATACAGCTCAGCCTACATAAGCAACAACATGCAAGACCTTTTAGTCCATATGCATTTGGTAACTCAGGTGAGAACGGTACAATTTTTTTCTGGCCCTAAAAGGAAATTATGTCAGATTAAAGCGCTTGATCTAAAACCCATTGAAGCCAATGTAAAGACTGCTATTGACTCTCCATCGCACTGTAATAGACTAAGAACAACCAACAGACATGATTCTACAACCCTTACACTTGACTTAGTGGAACTTATTCACATGATTACTCCCACTGAATTCAATGGAACTAAGTCATGAACAAAGGCTGAAGAAATGGACCTTAAATGACTCTAGTTCATCTCTGCAGACATGTCAAGGCCCAAAAAGCCCCCTTGATAAGAATTCTATTCAATTGTAAACAGAATATTATTAGAGTTATTCTTCATGTCCGATACCATGCATCACCCATCCTCTCAGCAGTATCTGAATGATCATTATCTCTCCCTCAAATCCTGATCAAATATCCTTGCTATAATCTTAACTAGTTCAGAGAGCTATTCAAATGGGGCTTCATCCTGTACATGAATAATAAAAAGATTAGTGGAATTTGGAAATGCTTGACAGGAAAAAAAAAGAACCACTTTTTGTGAAATTGTATTTATTTACACCCCAGGCCTGCACAGATTTATGAATGTACTTAACTTAAACACATTGTGAGTAGTCCTATTGACTTTAGTTAAACTATGCACAGTGCATTAAGTTAAGCATATGCTTATGTTTTTCCAAAATTAGGACCTTAATTTGGAAAGCAAGGCGTATATGTGATTGGGGGAGGTTAAAAAACCAGCAATGCACTTAAGATCGGTGAGTAAAGCTCCACCAGGTAAAAACAGCTGTAATCCTTCAGATTTAGGTTTTAAAAAGGAAACGTTATACCCCATAAATTGTCATGCTTTTTGGCCACTTCCAATTGAGGGGGGGATCAGCCAGTTATAAGACAGGATACTAGGCAACTTACCTCTCATTTTATTTATAATGCACTTGCTATCACAGCCCCTTTGGAGCCATCCGTTCTCAAGGCGTTTTATAATCATTTCAAACGTTTCCAAAAATCAGTAGCATGAGTCATAATTTACTAGTTTTAGCATTTTATTGTGTCATATGTGGTTTTGTTTCAGCATATACATCTCTTGTGATGAGAAACTCAAGTTTAATATTTTACTACACACGGAAAATAAAAGCAAACCACTCATTAATTAAAACCTGTGTCACTCAGTTTAAGTATGGCTTTAAGAGTTATAAACACTATTCTACATATATTTATAACTCTGCCATAAATATTTGCTGGAGGCTGACTTTTTTTATGTAATCTCTTAGCCCAAGAATTTTTTTTAAATCACTGAAGAGATTAGCTTGCCTTTTCTGAGTAAACAGTGTCATTTAAAGTGAGAGCTCAACAAGCCTCAAAAGTCTCAATTCTCATAGACTTTGTGAAGAGAAACCTGTGGGGTTGGTTTGCAAATACTGGCAGTGCTCCAGCTCAAGTATAACGTGGAGGTATGAGTTCGATTTACTGATATGCCTAGCAAGAACTCACCATTCTTCCCTAGCCATTTGAACCAATGATACTCTCCATAACCCATACTATAGGGTTTGCCTTCCCCAGTTTCCCTCCTTATGTTGGGCTTCTTGGTCGGAGGTATCTAACCCAAAACTCTAGTAGAGCTGTGCAGGAACCAGATTTTCCATTTCACAGGAAGTTCTGTGATTACCAAAAAAAAAAAAAAATTCTGTTCCAAAGCAGAACAGAAAATTGTGAAACTTCATGAAAAACAAAACTTTGCAAATAAATTGTTTTGGGTGAAGCAAAATGTTTCGTATTGATAATACATTTTGTTCTCATTTTGACCTTAAGTTTGCCTTCAATAAACTAAAAAAATTGAAATACAGTCATTTTGAAATTAAAAAAATCAGACTTGCATTCTGAAAACGTGAAAGTGGAATATTTTGACCTTATCAGAATACTACATTCTGATTTTTTTTTAAACTACATTTCATCAAAATTAACATTTCCATGAAAAACTTCAATGTCTATGAAACATTTTCTGATAGAAAAATGTTGTATTGGAAAATGTTTAACTAGCTCTACTTTCTAGAGGATCTCCCGGGGATAATCCATTCTCATGTGTTTATTTGATTCAGAAACTATTGTTCATTTAAAAATTCCAGTTGTTCCTAACATTTAGTATTGGCTACCTTATGGAATGTGTCTTCAAGAGAAGTACCAGGGACTTTCAGGTGAACAGCTGAGGGAATTTTAATGATCATTGTATTCAATCAATTTGTTAATAAGATGATGCTATAACGTAAGTATATAAAAACAGGGCCTGAATGTGCAGTTAAGACCTGCCTGTGGACTTCTCCCTCCTATACGGAAAGGGAGGGCCAACTGTCTCTACAGCAGCATTCTCACTTTTTCTGGACCTTATGAAGGGGAGAAAAGCAGGAAGGAGGTGGGTCAGAGAAGGGATAGGCTGGTTGAGGTGAACATACATACCCTCCTCCCCAACCAGCCCTGTGGAGATTACCCAGAAAGGCTAACCATGTCAGACCATATTACCTTTCCACAGCTGGTAGCCCTCCATAAAGGTAGCTTTGGAGGGGAAGCTACAGGTTGTTTGGAGCTTTTCCACTGGTATATTGGTGCAGCCACTGGACAGCTAGAGCCTGCATGCAGGTATGGGCCTTCCCCTGGATGGCCCTGTCCTTGTACAAATCATACAGGATCTGTGGGGTCTCCGGGATGGCCCAATGGCCACTTCAACAGAAAGGAAAATGCTGTCCCCCATGGAACAACTGGAAAGAAAATTCTGCAAGGGTAGGCTTGTGGCGTTATCTTCATAGTAACTAAGCTCAGTAGGTATTAGGAATCGTTCACTACAGCAAGCTTTATGGTCTGGATCTCAAATCCCTAAAGTCTGGGCATATTCAGATCCAGGGTTTTAACTCAAGCCCCCTAATAATTATATTTGGGCATTAGGCCAAAGTGGTAATAGTATACTACTTTATCAAACTGAGTTCCTTTCCTTTGAAGATCTCAAAGCATGGCACAAACATTATTGAATAAGGACTTGCAGGTTACTCACCTACCTACCTGAGGAGTATCATAATGTGTTACAGATAGGCTGAGTGACTTACCCAGAGTCACACAGCAAATCCTTAACCGAGTCAGGAACTGACCCCAGCCGTCCTTATGTATAATCACCCCTAGCTCTAAAAGCGCGACAATGCTACCTTTATTATTGGTATCCTCCACTACACCCAAAACCTGTACTTCTGCAAGTGCCATGAAATATTTTCAGAGCAGCAGACAATTGCTCATGGGATATGGTTTTATTTTAATTTTTGTCCTGGAACTTTTTAAAAAATAAATATTACAGGAATTCAAAAAAATAAGTGAAATACCACTTAATATAAAAAAAGTCCAGTAATGTGCAAAAGAAAATTTGGACCACTGCTTTGGCCTTAATGCAACACATTGTGATTGCATGTGGGAGGGAAGGAGGTACAAGGAGATAATTTAAGTCAGTGGTTCATTTTAGTGTTTCAGATTCTATTTAACTTACACATACAGGGGCGTTGATAATTTTCTTTTGCAGTTGATAGCTATTAATTTAACTCCTATCCCCTTTTAAAGCAATGCTCAGAAGAGCTATGCCCACTGATGAATATTCACATACAATCAGCATGCAGCTGTTTCACATGCACACACAACCAAATGCTGCAGTGATTTTTGCTTGTCATTCAACAGAGTACCTGTTATTGGAATATGCTTGTAACAGGGAACTAATTGATTCTGTACTATGTAATTGCAAAGGACAAGTTCTCTTCCCAGCACATGGACAAGTAAATGGGATGGGCAGGTCTCAAGGGGCCAGAAGGAGAATGCCATCTTTCCCACCCCAGGGTGCAGAGAAGCATGACGCTGCTCCATATGTATAACAGCAGACCCAGAGCTTCCTGCAGCTAGGGGTCCAGTAGTTCACTCTCTCCTCTAGCATTGTTCCCCCACTCCACACCTGAATTTGGTGGAGCAGAGTGTCCTCACAGAACACAGCTCCCTGCAACCTATCCCCCTCTACAGCAGAATCCCACTGTATTTCACCAGCTCTTTCTTAGGCATCAGGGTTTGGCTCAGAGCAAATAACACCTTTTTTCTTAATTCTTCAGCATACAGGATTTACACAGTAATTATTTTTACACCCAATCTGCAGAACAGCTCTAATCTCCAGTCAGTAGAAACATGTAATTAGTAATTATGCAAGAACATTGTGTTTATTAAGTGAAATTACTATATAAAGAAATAACCTAAGAGAAGAGCATTTAGTTTTATGAAGCACCTTTCATGCTCAAGGGATCTCAAAGTACAAACAAATTAAGCACAAAATGGATCAATTAAAAGTATGTTTAACATCCCATTTCTAAGAACGTATCTAGGGGTAGTAGGTGTGTTAGTTAGTGGTGATCAGTTACTTAACATAGAGCAGCAGCTGAATCTGAAAAGGTTTCCTTTTCAGTTTGGCTAAGTAACCACTTATCCAAATTAACTGATTTAGTTCAACGAAAGTAGACTGGCACTATCAGGAGAACAGGAAAAGATAACGAGAATTCTCATGGAAAATTGAATCTTACATCAAAGGCCCTGACATTGTCAACATTTAAGCATGTGTGTAATTCTACACACCTGAACGTCCCACTGAAAAAGGACCATGCTCCACCTGGAGTGTAAATCTGCTGAGACATAATACACAGATGAGGATTAAATGTAACAAGTAGCCACCATTCACAGGTCTCGGTTTCATGTTGTCAAACATCATGCATATGACTGAGCACAGAACAATACATCCTCCTTTTTATAGCCGAATAAAGTTTGTTACATTAGTCAGGATGCTGTGCACATGACATCCTGGTAAACATGGTTATCATAAGGGAATTTCACCTCTCTTTGTCTCTCCACACCTGACCCTGTTTCCCTCTTTGCCCCTACCCAGTCCCCTTTACCCCTCTTCCTTCCATTTAGCTGATCCCCTACTAATTAAATCCAACTGTGCAGGTATTCACTCACCGTTAGAATACCTCCTTCTGGCTGGGCATGGTGTAGCGCCTCTCTCCCTACCAGTTGCTCTAGCATAGTGGCAGTCACTCACTCTGGCAATTCAGCCCTCTGGCCAAGACACGATTTAGTCCACTCCTTCTGGGGTAATGGAATTCAACAAATTAACCTCACCAAGAGGTCTTCAGCCCCAAGTCTGAGCCCTGTGGTCCTCACACCCCTTCTCTTAAAGCTCTCGGCTGGTCCGTTTCCCCTTCCCCAAGGCTTCACGCCACCTTCTCCAGGGGCTGGTAGGGGAACCCAGTCCCCTCCCACTACACCAGGTTTCAGCTCAGGGACCTCATAACCAGCAGCTATGGTCTGCTCTAGCCCACTCCTTGTTGCAGTTTCTCTGGGCTTCTACCTACCCAGCCTGTCTCAGACCTTCTCTTCTGCAACCTTTCCAGCTTCACTCTTGTTTCAGGGCCAGAACTCACAGGGCTTGCCCCTGGAATCCCCTAACAAAATCCCAGCCTAAAATTATAACCAAAAACACAATTTCACCCTCCATGGGCTTGACCTTACTTCCCTCCCTCCCAGGGCTCTTTCCCTGTAAATCCAGTTCCTGCCCTTTTGCCTGGACTTCCCACCAGAACCTGCTCTGCAGGCTGTTCTATACCACTAGTGGCCACTTTCCAGCCTCCCCTACTCAGGTAAGGATACAGGGCTTGATCTCTCAGATTTCCTTCTCATTAACTCTAGAAGTGACTGCAGTCAGAGAGAGAGAGAAAGTGTGTGCGTGTCTGTCTGTCTGCAGTCCTCTTTTGCTCTAAACTTCCTGCCATTCAGCCCTTCCCTAGCTGGGCTTTATCTCTAAACCTGGTTTTCTCCTCTCCCCTCTCCCTGTGCCACCAGGTAGCACAACTGGCCTTTCAGGGTCATGTTAACTCTTTTTGCGCCTGTGAGGTATTCACCTCATCACACCACCCAAAAAAATAAATACTGGAACTACCATTACATTTGATGCCATCTCATTGTTCACTCTGCTTGTGTGTTTATACCCCTTCCCCCAAACTGGGTCTGTCTGGTCTATGTCAACTGTAAGCTCTTAAGGGCAGGGCCGGCGCTTTCATTTAGGTGACCTAGGCGGTTGCCTAGGGCACCAGGATTTGGGGGGGTGTGGCATTTTGCCGCCCTTGGCGGCAATTCGGCGGTGGGGGGTCCTTCCGCGCTCCAGGTCTTCGGCAGCAGTTCTGCGGCGGGTCCTTCACTCGCTCCGGGACCTGCCGCCGAAGTGCCCCAAAGACTGGCAGCGTGGAAGGGACCCCCCCACCACAGAATTGCCGATGACAACCAGAAGCGTGGAAGGACCCCAGCCTAGGGCGCCAAAAACCCTGGCGCCGCTCCTGCTTAAGGGCAGTCTGTCACTACTCTGTGTTTGTACAGGGCCTAGCACACTGGGGCCCCATACTTGTTTGACCCTTAGGCATCACTATAACAAACATAATTAATAATAATATTTTCCATCCCTTTTCTTTTCAGGAGATTATGTGCCAGAGTAAAGTAAATGCGGGCCCATTAGGAAGGGTTTGGCCTTCCCCTGCTTTTAGAACAGGAACAGCAAGAGAAGGTTTGGCTCCTGCTAACATTTGGTCTGCACCAATTCACCATCTGTAGTAAAAGTTTCTAATGAACTAGTCGCTCCACAACAATTGTTGGCTAGTGAAGCTGCTGCTGTGTGTAGCAGGAGGAGCATGGCAGCATGCTGCTAACTAGGTGTTATCTGACAAAGAGCTCTTCCTTGTCGTTTTAGCTGATTTGCTATTCCGTGGAAGAGACAAGGGACCTGGTTCTCAATTATGCTAAAGCTGCTTTGGGCCACTTTGGCAACATAAGGCCCTTAACACGGACATAAAGAGTACCCTGGGAATATCGCTTCTGCAGGGAAGTCTCCCTGGCTGGTGTGAAATTGGTTTAAGGGTTTCACACAAGCACTGCTCCCAGCCCCCAAAGTACAGTGATGGGGTGTGTGTGTGTGTGTGTGTGTGTGTGTGTGTGCGTGTATGTGTGTGTGAGACATACACTATACTATGGCTATTCTCTCCTTTTCAGGGCCCAAAGAGGGTGGTGATAAACAGACTATAAATTAACTTACACCAGCATGGGCCCCTGCCTGGCCTCAGAATACAGGAAGCATAAAGTTGGCTGAAAGTTTCCATTGCCTCTACCTCCTCAGCTGCCTGTCCCAGGTGCTAGAGTTTTGAATGCAGAGCCTGGATCTTTTAGAGTGTTTTCTATTGAACAAAAAGAACCATCTGTAAAAATAAGAAATTTTAAAAAAATTCTCCACAGAAGTTGGGTAGAAATTTGTAATTTTTTTTTTTTAGACCTGGGGATAAGGCTGTTAATAGCATACAAATCCTTTCCTTTGTAGGGTACTGGTTTGAATTCCTCCTACTCAGTAGAGGAGGTCATCTGTCTTTATTGCTAACATTTGATCTGCATCAATTCACTGTCATTTATAACCACAAAAAGCCTCTAATCAACTGGTAGTGCAGCGCCCAGCTGAAAAATGCTGTATATACTATAGTGAAACTGCTACCTGTTCAGAATCAAAATATGCTATTGTGCTTCCTTCTAGCTGCAGTTATCAGATAGCCCCTCCTCATGAGTTAGTCAATTTGATTTTGACCTTTAGAAGACTGGGATTTTGAATACAAAAAGAGAATTTATTGGCAGGCACTTTATTGTTCATCTGCAGCTCTTGGAAGATGTAACCTTCTGCCCTGGACCAGCGGAAGCTATCAGAGGTTTGCATGCAATGGTCAATTTCTTTTCTTGGTTCTTGTATATTTAATATATTCTTGACGGGAAAAACCATGCTGCATGACACACAAATTTACTATCAAATAGGGGTGAGCACAAGAAGTAAGACACTCAGACACCTTGCTGTGCAGATTTTGTGACATGGTTGTTAGGGGGAAAAACTCCGCAGCTCTAGAGCTCATTTCACAGGCAGACATCAATTACTATGATACACATGGACACCAGAGTCATCAGTGAGGACAGAACCCAGCACCTCATACTTTGTAGTTACTATAGAATAATGACTACTGTGAATGGTGGTAGTGGTGACAGAAAATAGTGACCTATATAAATGGCACTTAGCAGATGCTGTTCCCTATGTATTTGTGCATCTAGTTTGATTAATTCCCAAGGAATTAATCAAACTAGATGCACAAATACATAGGGGACTGTTTCCCCCCTGCTTACCAATTGTGTTAACCTGACAGGCCCAACTGGGTTAGGCCTTTTCCTCTGGGAACCTGTGGCAGTGGCTGATTAAAATGACTCAAACAGCTTCTTCTAAACAAAGCGTTATTAATTCACCCACAGGTATGTAGCATGTAGAGTAACAGGATAAAACAAAACAAAAAAAATATTGCCTTGAAAGCTTTAGTAAGTTCTTTTCAACCCAGCTACCTCCATCTCTGGGTTGGGAGAAGCAGATTGCCCTTCTGCAGCATGTTCTTTCTCTCTCTGTCCTTGCATCCCTGTCTGTGCTCGTGGAATCTCTGGCCTTTTCTTCCCTAGGCCAGCATCTTTAAGGTTTTATTATCCCCTAGGCTTAGGTCTGGGGAAAGTAAACTTGTGAGCCTAGTTGAAGCCAGGCAAGGGGCATTCCCCAATTAATACCTTCTTCATTGTTTCCCCTAGGACCCTTGGTATTCTCAGAGCTGTACCTTAACTTTGCCTGTTTGTTTCCTGTTGAGCCTCCTTTGATTTAACTCTATGCAGCCACCCAGGATAATATCACACAGGTAAATTGAGGTACATATGCTATTTATCAAAAATAATACAGGTATTTCCCTTATTTGTAGAGGTCTCCACCCTCACCATGACAGCAATGACTTGTTCGAGAACTGTTCCTGTTTGTAATCCAGCTGTGGAATGGAAGACATTGTACATGACTTACAGGTACCACTACCGGAAGGAATTTGTCAAATTTAGAAGTAACATTTTTAATAATGACCCAAGAGTTCTTATGTGTCTTTGGGATGTAGCTAAACCATAAGAGAGTGACATACATGTTTTTAAATGACTACTATAACAATCAATTTTCATGAGTTCTTCAAGGTTGAGAACAAATTAACCAATCAACCTCCGCTTCAATCAACTCTTTGGTGATTAACGTGAGTAATTTACATGGCTGCATGAACACCACATACCAACTTGCTGTGTTTTTGCTGACTCAGAAGACTTCTGTGTTTGCATAATAGATCTAATAAAGACTGAAAACTACAGCTGTGGAGAGCTTCCTGATATGAAATATTTTGTGAAGGATGCTGTGATAGACCCTCCTCATCTATATAACTCAAGTCTTCCCCTCCTCCCCCAGACATTCCCAATTAGTGGTTAATATATCCTAGAGTGTAGCTATTTAAAATAAAATAATAATAATAAAGTATTGGCAGCCTCTATCGTATTTAACTGTAAAATATGATTAATCAAGCTGTTCTATTCATTGCTGTTGAATTTCTTCAACAGAGAAAGCTGTTCTGAATATCTTAAATGCCCCCATGAGAAAAGCACTTCTAAAAGCAATGAGCTTCTCAAAAACCAGTCCATCCCCAGTGGCATAAATAGGTGAAACAAGAGCTGGAGATGCAACAACAACTAAGTGATATTAATTATATGTGCATCATCTTCTCTTAGTTACTGAAACCCACATGTAACCTCAATTGTAAAATGACACAAAATGTGAGAATCTCCATTGTAACTGGATCTTCTGAGCCAAATCAAGAGGCACAAATGGCTTGGAATCCTGGGAACAAAGACAGGCTGTAAATATGGGGTGCTAAATAATAAACTAAATCCTATGAACACCTACAAGTACAGTGGTCATCAATGGAAGATGCAGATGCTCAGTACTCCATCTTGAGGGCTTTCCAGTAATAATAACAGCTACTGTCGTCTTCTCCAGAAAAAATAGCTGTGTTGCAGTATTCAACCAAACCAAAAAATGATGAAGTCAAAGTTCTTCACCTTTATCTCTAACATTTTAAAATATGTATTTGCAAAACTAAAATACTTACATGTATATTACTCATAAACTGGGACATTTTCTAAGGTGAAAGAATTTGTTCGTGACGCTTACAAAATTATAAATATTTGTAACTACAGGAAAAGCTGACTCTTTGTGAGATAGCAGGAGGAAATTTAAAAACTGATCCCACACCCACTGAAGTCCATAATAAAGCTCCCATTGATTTCAACAGAGTAGGAAAAGCCCCTTGTACACATTGGAGCATATTCTGCTTTCAGTTACAGCTGTATATACTCAAAGTAAATCAACTGAAGCCAATAGAATTACTGAGGATGTGCAGGGGTATAACTTAGGCCATAAGGGAAGGGTCTAGTGCAGGGGTCGGCAACCTTTCAGAAGTGGTGTGCCGAGTCTTCATTTATTCACTCTAATTTAAGGTTTTCCGTGCCAGTAATACATTTTAATGTTTTTAGAAGGTCTCTTTCTGTAAGTCTATAATATATAACTAAACTATTGTTGTATGTAAAGTAAATAAGGTTTTTAAAATGTTTAAGAAGCTTCATTTAAAATTAAATTAAAATGCAGAGCCCCCCAGACCGGTGGCCAGGACCCAGGCAGTGCGAGTGCCACTGAAAATCGGCTCACGTGCTGCCTTCGGCACACGTGCCATAGGTTGCCTACCCATGGTCTAGTGGATAGAGATGTGGACTAGGACTCTCATGATCTGGGTTCTTGTCCCAGTCCACTGGTCTGTTGGGCAAATCACTTCCTGCTCTTTGGCTCAGTTTCCCCATCTGTATAATTAATGTATTAATCTCCTTTGTCAGGTGCTTTGAGTTCTATTGATAGAAAGTGCTTTATAAAAGCTAGGCAGTATAGAGATGGTTGGGAATTTTTCAACAAAGCTCTTTTTTGGTCAGACATCACCAATTAATTGAAACTGAAAATCTTCAGTGGAAAGGGTTGGTTTTGGCAAATTTCTCATTTACATTTTTTAAAAAATGTTTCCAAATTGTGCAGCAAAAAAATCGGTTCTTTTTATTCTAAATTACATTTCATTTTGAAATTTAAGCTAAGTATAGTAAACAATTTAAATTAAGAAGGTGGATATTTAAATGAAATATTTAGAAAATGTTTAAACAAAACATTCTGTTTGTCGCAAACTGAAACATATTTGGAATTGTTAGTGAGATGGGTTGGGTCACAGAGATCCCCTTGGGACTGCCACCTGATGTGCTGGGACTACCTCTGAGCCTGTTTTCCCTGGCAGCTTGGGACTTTAGTACCTTGCCTTGTAGAGCCAGACACACTAGCCTGCTACAAACACAGGCCCAGGTCTGAACCACATCCCCCAAAAGCTGCAGGCTTCACTGAAAACAGCTTAAGAAATGCTCCTGACTCCAACACCCAGATACCCTGTTCCCAATGGGATCGAAACCCCAAATAAATCCATTATACTTTGTATAAAGCCTATACAGGGTAAACTCATAAATTGTTTGCTCTCTATAACACTGATAGAGAGAGATGCACAGCTGTTTGCTCCCCCAGGAATTAATTACTTGCTCTGGGTTACTTAATAAGTAAAAAGTGATTTTATTAAATATAAAAAGTAGGATTTAAGTGGTTCCAAGTAATAACAGACAGAACAAAGTAAGTTACCAAGCAATATAAAATAAAACACACAAGTCTAAGCCTAATACAGTAAGAAACTAAATGCAGGTAAATCTCACCCTCAGAGATGTTCTAATAAGCTTCTTTTACAAACTAGACTTCCTCCTAGTCTGGGTACAGCATTCCCTCACACTCCTGTAGTTACTGTCCTTTGTTCCAATTTATTTCAGGCATCTCTTTGGGGTAGAGAGGCTATCTTCTGAGCCAGCTGAAGACAAAATAGAGGGTGTCTGTTACAGCTGTCCCCCTGCTGGATTCTGAGTGCCCCCCCCGGGCCATGGAACTGACCAAAGTCACAGCCTGGCCCTGCTCATGGAAATGGCTTGTGCAGACTGACTGGAGCCATTGCTCTGCTCAGGGAGGGGGGAGCTTTTCACTCCTTTGTCTAGCTTCTTTGCTCGGACCCGGCTCGGTGTAGGGTGCTCTGCCCAGGTATGCAAGACCTAAAGTGGCCACATAGCTGAGCATATGAGTCATACCTGTGACTCAGAACTTGCCCAGACATGTCCTGTGCCTACCTGCAGTTTCCCTGCCTTCTCTCCTCCCCTGGATTAAGGGGAACCAATCAAAGTTACTGGCGGGAAACTGCCTGAGTTTGCCCTTAAAACCAGACATTTTCTGATCAGACCCCCAGAGAAGGTCCTTGCTTTGCCACCTGGTCTGATCAGCTAGGGGTCTTTGGGGGGCCCTCTCCCCGCTCTCATTTGTTTTTCAGTGTACCCCCATTTTAAACTCCCCTCCCACAAACAACGAATTTGTGCCTGGAGATCTCCTGATTATTGTAAGTGAATCGAGTCCTCTCTGCGTCCTCTGATGCTGAAACTGCTGTTCCTGCTGCTGCTTTGGGGATTGGTAAGGAAAAACCTCTTGCACACTCCCCTTGTTCTGGCTGCTGGCTTTCTTTCCCCAGCAGGCAAACCCAAGCTAACCCCTTGAAGCTGTATCCTGGGCACACATCACTCTGCCCTCTAAAACTACCCCTAGTATAAGGTGCACCCATTAGGTTAGGTTTAGCCTTTAGTCTAGATAAGTTGTAATTTCATTTTGCATAGCTGTGGTTAAGTTAGGTTTAGAAAATTGCTTGCATTGTACTCTGTAAGTTAGGCTTAAAGCATTGTTGCATTGTGTTTTGTTACTTGCTAATTTGTGTAGTCTTGGTTAAGTTAAATCATAGATAAGATTTTGCTGTGTTCTGTATAATTGTCTCTCTGCTGTTTAAACTTGCAGCCTGTCTGCTCTCTGTGTCTCCCTAAGTTTAAATCTACCTCTGCCTTTGGCCTCTGCTCCACCACGTGCTCCTCTTCCCCCATCCCCCAACCTCACTCCTCTACCACTTTCTTCCTCTCTCTCTCTCTCTTTTAATCCCTTCCCCCACGTGCTCACCCCGCTCCCACTGCTGCCAAACCTCAATTGTATTACTGAAGTCTAGCATAAAACCCCATTGGTTACCGCTTTTTCTCTCTAACACACCTCACATTTTACATTTACACCACTGTGACACATTTTTACCTAAAGTTGTTGGTTATTTAACACATTTTACCCATAACTGTTAGTTGGTTATATGCTGCTGTGACAC
This sequence comes from Terrapene triunguis, assembly GCF_002925995.2. Lineage (NCBI taxonomy): Eukaryota > Metazoa > Chordata > Testudines > Emydidae > Terrapene > Terrapene triunguis. The sequence continues at coordinate 2,862,822 of NW_020664499.1, forward strand.
ACTCTTTACATAGAAATTGTTAGCTAACTGTTACATTTATACTTCAGTGTTAATTGGTTACCAACTGTATTGTACCCCACTGTATTGTACCCCACTATTGAAACCCCCATCCTATTTACTAAAAGAAACCTCTCCCCAATTGTCTACTTTAACAAACCCCATGCCCCTCACTATTGAATTTTCCCTGTTTTTGCATTTTCTTAATAAAGTTTATTTTGCACCCCACCAGTGCAGTAGTTGTCCCCCAAGATCTCCTACCTGCTGGCAGGGTCAGAGGGGTTTCCAGGGGCTTATATAGTCTCTTTTGTGGGTGGAAACCCCTCTCTTCTCCTGTGTAAAATCCCCTCAACAAGATGGCGTTTTGCAGTCACCCGGGCAAGTCACATGTCTATGAATGATTCAGCTTTTTGCAGGCCGACTCCATTGTTTACATGTTAGTTTGAATGTTCCCAACCAAGCTTAGATGTGGATTGGCATCTCCCAAAGCCCACTGTTAGATAAGTACTCCCAATTACTTGAATAACCCTTCACACTATGTTGACCAAATCTGTCTTACGTGCTTCCTACAGCAAACACTTTAAATACAAACATAGAGTCAACACACATAACTTCAGATATAAAAATGATACATGCATACAAATAGGATGAATACATTCAGTAGAACATAAACTTTGCAAAGATATGTTACATGGCATATCTAGCATAAAACATATTACAGGACATATTTGTAGGACTGTAGTCCTTGAAGGCCTGGGAGGAACAAACATATGTCTTTTTCTGTAGGTTACCCCGTCTCGGACATCCTGGGGTTCCTTACTTATGGGTTCCTGCTTGACTGGAGGCATCCCATGGGCCAAGGCTTATTGCATGAAGGTGAGCAGATCTTGTGAGGAGCCACACCCAGAAAGGTGATTCTTGAGGGGGCAGGAGGTTTTTGGGTTCAAGTGCTTTAGGTCAGCGTAATATTTGCCCTTACAGGACAAAGTGTTGACTTTAGCTATTTTTGATTCCTAGGGGATAGGAAATACAAAATCAAAGTGTGAAAAGAATAAGGCTCACTGAAGTTATAAATGGTTGGAGGTCTTGGCCATATGCAGATATCAAGGTTCTTATGATCGGTGCACACCTGGACAAGGAATCAGGCCCCTTCTAATTAGTGGTGCCACTCTTTAAACATGGTTTTAATTGCCAGGAGTTCTTTGTCCAAACTTTTGTAATTTTGTTCCGGGGGCTGAGAGTTTCCTGGAATAGAGGGTGCACAGATGTAGTAGCTGTTGAGCACTGGGCATTTGGGATAGCACCTCTCCAGTAGCCAAGTTGGACACGTCCGCTTCAATGATGAAAGTGGGCAAGGCGTCAGGATGGACCAATATGGGACTGGTGGTAAATACAAGTTTTAATTGCTTGAAGGCTGCTGGGCTTTGGGAGACCAGAGGGACCTGGTGTTTTTGCAGAGCAGCTCAGTGAGAGGAGCAATCCATTCCAAGAACTTTGGGATGAACCACTCATAGAAGTTTGTGAACCCCTGGAGACGTAGTTTCCAAATGTTCTGCAGTGCCACCCACTCAAGGACTGTCTTTACCTTGCATGGATCCATTTTCATATCAGCCGGAGGTAGCTCTATGGAGGGCTGATCAAAAGCACACTTTTCTAGCTTCCCATAGAGGCCATGTAGGCATAGCCTTTTCATGACAGAACATACATGCATGGTGTGTTGTTCAGCATTGTCAGAAAATATAACAATGCCATCAAGGAATGGGTCTAGAATGTCCCAAAGTACATCATTAATAGGGTTCCTGGGTGCTATGATATCATAATAAAGTAATACATTTTCAAAATCTCAACATTTTTCTGATGATGGGAAAACTATATTACACCCAGCTCTAATTATAAGTAACTTTACTCACCTGCCTAGGCCCCCTAAAATCAATGGGAGCTGCTGGGTGCTCTGCACTTTTGAAAATCAGGCCAGTTACTGACAATCCTAACTGCAAATTTAGGAGCCTAACCTTAGGATCCTAGCTTTGGAAACTTTGGACATAGTGTCTTTATTAGAGATTTTGTAATTTGAAAACGAGTATGCAGCAAAAACTTCAATACAATATAAATGTAGTAAGACTTACTCAACAGAATAATGCACACATGCCTGGAACAGTATTTTAGCACTTCCCCAGCAATGATGTAGGTTTTAAATTTTTCTTGCTTGTTGCCTAGGTGTCCTTTAATATAACAAGCCCAATTGTGTCCATTCAGAGTGGAAATACTCAATTTTGTCATTGGTTTTATGAATAAGATGCTTGTATAGGCCCATATCCATATAATGATGCTTTTCTCAGCAGCTCTTATTATCTCAGATAAAACTGCTAGGCCCTTATTCAACAGAAAACTTAAACACATTCTTAAATCCAACCTTTTCCAGCAAAGTACTTAATCACATGCTTAACTGCTATTGACGTCACATGTATGCTTAAGTGTTTTGCTGAAATGGGTCAGCAAGTTTCAGCAAAATGGACATACTAGATAGTCAAGGTGCCTGTTTCTCAGTGCTCTTTAACAAGCAGCCTGCAAATGAAAATAAAATCAACGTATTTTGCAAAATAATGTTACATTTTACAGACCCATCAAAGCAACCATTTTAATAACAGTCTTGTCTTCCTGCAGAGCTATAGGTCTAAGGGTTAATCTGGATTACCTTAAATACATATGGATACAGGTGCAGATGATATCACAATATGTGGCATGCATTGCCACTATGAAACCCATGCTGCTAGGAAACAATGCAAGCATGCACGCATGCCCAGACAGATCTTTAAATGTGGGGTTCTTAAAACCCACTTGGGACGAATATTACAGCATGAAAAATCAAAACGCTGCATGAGCCTTTGCAAAATTGTCAATTGGGAAAAAAAAACTGCCCTTTTTAGAAAGGAAACCAAAGGAAGACCTTCCTCAAAATCACTTTCTCTATTTTTTGTAAATGCATTTGTTCAGATTTTCCAGAATTATTGCTGACAGATTTAATTAGATTGACATGTTTGTAAATGTACATGATTTTCATAAACATGTACATACTGCTGATTTAATAACTGTTTCCAACCTATCTGTGCAGCTCTAATAAAAAGAACTGTGTAGCAATTAACCATTACCCACCTATATATGCAACCACAAGTTACATACTGCAGCAAATTAGCAGGACAAATTGTTTATGCTATAATAAAGAGATCTGGGATATTGTGAATATCAGATTACATTAACACACTGCCTAATATACTTTAGGAAATTAAACCAAACATCATCCAACAGAAAAATATTATTGTAGTTTCTTTGTATGATATGCCTTCATTTACCATATGTTTTCCTATTTTATTGTTACATGGGCTTTAACTTAAAATCAGTTTGAGGGAAAAAAACATATGAAGTGGTAGAGAGATCTTATCTTGCTGTGTTTTCAGGGTCTTGAAAAAGATGATGTTTGAAGGATGTTTCTCTGTTTGATTTTAATGGAAAAGATCAAATCCCAGTTAATGTTCTAATGGAGACAACAATGGGAGATATGGGCAGGGGACAGAGAAAAGGTAACTGATGCACAAGGATAACTTCTCCAGCTATATGCTTTTCATTTAACTCTTCAGACACTGGCCACCTCTCAAGTGAACAGAACCCGGGAACTGTCTGTTTTAAGGATCAGCAAGGTGGTCTGCTGGGAGTGCCTGTTGTGAGATCCAGAAGTTTTTAGCAGCAGGAAACTGGGGGAGGTGGGGACTCTCCCCTGAAGCCTTGCTTTACCATTGCCAGAAATAGTCTCTAGTCTTCAGCCTAGGTTGCTCATGAATCCTATCTCTCTGCAGCTGATTCTCAACTGGATTGTTCTATCAGGAACCAGGATGCTGGAAATGGAAAGACCAGAGTACAGTTAGCAAGGGCTGTTGGAGAACACTAGCAGTGGGAGAGCAAGGAAACCATTTGAAGGGGGATGGGCTGAGGCATTTTCAAGAGGGCTATTCGAACAGCAGGACCAGATCTTTCATCGGGAGATGGTAATGGTATTACCTGGAAAATGACTGGGGCAACCTTGGGGACTGAACCGAAAGAAAGGAAGTACTACAAATCTGTGGGAGAGATTACTCATCTGCAGAGTAATTGCTCTCAGGGTTAATCATTTAATACTCCATTTAAATCACATTTGAACCCGTTGCCTGTTTGTCTATGGTCTCTAACAGTCTGTACCTTACTGGATTATTCTGACATCTGTCTGACCCAAGCAACCCGTTATGGGCTTTAGTGAACAATGCTGTACATTTTCAAACCAGCCCTGAGCTAAGGAGCACTATAGAAGTGTGAAACAATCTGTGCCTTTCAGCAGCCTCATCTCATTAATCTTCCAGCTCTATAGCCTTACTAAAGCGCACATACTTAGGACTGCTTGTTCATTACAGCTCTAATAACAGTGGCATACATTAAAGCAGCCTGTCCAGGTGCAGGAAAAACAGTCTCTTTTAAAATACATTTACAAAGCAATAAATAAAAATGATCATAGTTTAGCTGCTTATTAAATTGTATTTGCTATTTTGAATTAAGGGCCGTCTTTGTATCCAGCCATTCACTTTATTCTCATTTACTGCCCACTTTTCTGTTCTTAGGAAAACAATATATTCTTTACTCTGGGGAACAAAATTGTAATGTAATTCTGATGTTAAAACCAGCACAGATTCTCCGTAGATTAAACTATTAGTTAGGGCTTCAGACAGCCTCCAATCCAAGTTCTACCTTGGCCCCCATGCTGGCGTGATTTAAACCTAATGGGATAAACGTATCTTCAAGTGAATCATTCTCAGGGGCCAATCCTACAGTATTTACTCATGCAGGTAACCCTTACTGACATGAAGGGTCCCATCTAGGGCTGTTAATGAAAACTTTCCATCAAAACTGTTTTTCAATGAAAACTGGGTTTTCAACTAAATGACATTTTCTTGAAAAGTGTCTGATTTCCATGGAAAATTTTGAGATTATATTTATATGTGTAAAAACAGAACACTAGAAAACTGATATATTACAGTTGAAAACCAAAATATTTCAATTCTGAAATGCGGCTATGGTGCCTCATGGGGTTTATAATTTGAATATATCATTCTCATTTCCCAGCTACGCTCCCCAGCTGGACTATGTCTTGATGTACTGCAGCTATGTGACTGCCATGACCCCTCACCCGGAGGGATACCATGGTGTATAAGGGGAGATGTAGTCTGAGCAGGGAGCCCAGCCTAAAGAGGAGAATGGAGGCAAGCCAAGTATCTGGGTGGGTGCAGAATGGCCCCAAAAGTTCAAGTCAGGCCCTATTGTGGCATATGTCTTTCTAGTTTATTAGCATTAATGGGCAATGTTAAAAAAATTGGGGGACACACATTGAGGCCTGTCCTGCACAAGGATGCTAGGGGATGTTAAGTAATTGCCCCCTTATTCACTTGTGCTGGTGTGCTATATCACGGCTTCCTACATGCTGGGATAGCAGATCCACAAAGTTATTTCATTCCACACTCATTCAGATAGGCATGAAAGAACAGCAGCGGGGGTAACTTTACTCCATCCTCTCTAATGCTCCCAAGGACATTAACCAGCACACTGGAGAGTATATGGTGCGACAGATAAAGACCTGGAGGTTTATGCCCTCCCGGAGCAGTGAGGAGACCAGAAGGTAGATTGTGACCCAAGGAGAGTCAATCTCCCTCACAGGCTGCAACAGCACAACAACATGGCACCCATACTCCAGGCTAGATTGCAAACTGATAATCTACCCTTTGGTGATTCAGTTCCGATAATAGCTAACGTAATCCACTTTGACTGAGAGTCTGAAAATGTCATGTAATCAGACTTTTCCCAGATATTTCTAATATTTCCTGATCTTAGCTGGCCTGGAATACCATAAGGAAAATGTGAGAACATTCCCCTCACATTCTTGGCGGTGCTTCTGACAAAGCATCACAATGTTTATTAAAGGTAATTCCACTTCTCTAAACTCAGGAATGGCTTGAATTCAGTTTGGCTTGGCCAGGTCTAAACTACAGACCTATACTGGTAATAATAATGGAGTTATGCCTATCTCATAGAGTTGGAAGGGACCCTGAAAGCCAGCCCCCTGCCTTTACTAGCAGGACCAAGTACTGATTTTTACCCCAGATCCTGAAGTGGCCCTTCAAGGATTGAATTTACAATCCTTGGTTTAGTAGGCCAATGCGCAAACCACTGAGCTATCCCTCCTCCCCCAGATAGTGAAAAATCCACACTCCTGAGTGATGTAATTATACCGACCTAACCTCCTGTGTAGACAGCACTATATCACTGGGACAGCTTCTCCCACTAACATAGGAGAAGGAATGGTGTCCCTAGCCTCTGTTTGTCAGACGGTGGAGATGGATGGCAGGAGAGAGACCACTTGATCATTACCTGTTAGGTTCACTCCCTCTGGGGCACCTGGCATTGGCCACTGTCGGTAGACAGGATACTGGGCTGGATGGACTGACCCAGTAGGGCTGTTTTTATAACTGCCGTCTCTCGAGGAAGTGGATTAACTCCGCTGATGGGAGGAGCTCTCCTGTCAATGTAGGAGCGTCTTCACTAAAGCGCTACAGCTGGTGCAGCTGTGCTGCTATAGCACTGTACATGAAGACAAGTCCTTAAATTAGGGAAAAGTTCGGATTAATTATTATTACCTGAAGCAATAAACCCATTTCTGTTCATTAGTGTTTTTGTTTTTAATCTAAAGTTATAACAGGCATCAGTGAATCACAGGAAGCGACAGCCCATTCAGCAAGTGAGTCATGGTACCATACAGTACACTTTAGAAGTATCAATATCTTTAAGAAAGCTAAAATCCTGAAACAAAGAGACAATAAAATATTTACTCCGCATCTTTGTGACGCAATCACATTTTCCTTTTATTTTCTCTATGGTAGCAAATTGCTACTAACAAAAACCAATCGATCTCTTCACATTATTTTGAACCAGTTATGCTGAAAATAGGAAACAATGCTCTCAATAAAGAGTCTTGATAGAGTTAAATACTTTTGCTTGCACAGGCACAGCATGACAATTTGATTTGCATAGGAACTAGCCACTAGCTCCAAATTATTACATTATGCAGGTTGTGACTCCGTAGCTAAAAAAGAGTTGAGTTTTGCACTTAAAACCTTTTTGTTGAGTCTAGGCCTCAGACCAGATTTATGCAAACACTCAGCTTTAGGCATGTGAGCCATCCTATTGACTTTCAATGGAATTACTCCAATGTGTAAAGTTAAGCACATGCATAGTTCTTTGGAGGACTAGAACCCTAGTGTATCTGCCGGAAACAGACAGCATTTGTTCTATGTGTGTGTTTGTAATTACAAAATTTATTTGAATAATTTTAGATATAAAATAAATTACTCAGAATGATTTTTCTGGGAATTGACAAGTAAACCTGTTAATTTCTTAATGAATGACAATTAAAAACTGGCTCTAAGAATTTTTCTGGGAGTGTGTCACTTTTTTCCATACTCCTCCGGATAACAAAGGGCTTCTTACAAACCTTACTAACAGTGGAGCTAAGCAAAGTGAGGCTTAACACCCAACTCAATAGCATTGCTCTTTTGCTTGTTTGATCCTCACAGTAAGCTACATTTGAAGAAATTATGTATGCAATTAAGCAAAGTTCTTAATTGCATACATAATTTTCTTTTTGTTTATATTTGTACATTTGTACATATTAATGTTCTTGTATCTAGTTATTATGATTTTCATTGTCTGGCATAAGTCAGTGATGTGAGAGGACTGTACATGTGTCATGTACTTGATTATTTATATACACATGTAATTCAATGCCCCTACATGAGTTGTTGTCTTCAGGAAGCCTCAAAGGCTGTAGCAGAGTCATAATCCTCTGTGTGGTCCAGCCATTAGCTGGGGACAAACAGCCACACTGTGTAAGTGTGGGGTACACACAATCAAACAGAGCAATTGGAGTGGGTGATTCTCAGAGGTTGACTGGGGACCTGTGAATCTAGAGTCAAACATTCCCTGGCTCCCCATGGATCACAGTGCCCTAAAAAACCTTAATTCATCTGATCCCATTGCCTGCCAGAGCTCAGGACCTGCACAAGGTGTTCTGCTGTCTGCCTACCTTGCTACTTATGTAGGATGCAAACACTTTAATGCTAAACTATGGAAATACCCAGATCAAAACTACTTTAAGCTGTGGTTAAAGCTGACATTATGTGAAGGAAGGCATAGCCTGTACAACAAGCAACAGACAAAAACAAAACAAGGAAAAAGAAAAAGGTTTTGAAATATTAAAAGGAAAAAGAAAAGGAAGAATATAAAGTCTAAAGCAGTCATTCCAAAAAAGGAGAGCATACATGGCTGGGATGGAGATCATGGTCTATAACCATTCTTTCAAAAAAGTATTTACAAATATTCAAATATACTGAAAAATATGGTGAATTTTTTTTAATTGCTGATATTTTCCATTGCTGAGAAATTATTTTTCAAAGTTTTTTTTAAAATGCCTGCAATTATTGTTGTCTGAAGCTACTGTTTACCAATCCTTAAAGGGCCAAATTAATGCTACACGCACCTAATTTATATTTTCCATAGTTATTTCTATCCATAACTGTACACTGTAATAGTTTTGGGGGAGTAGAAGGAAACTGCAGAGTTAAGATTGAAATTTCATGTTTAATTCTGCCCCCTTGTGCCTATGTCTTAAATATAGTATTTCCCTAGGGCCAGGAGCCTGTGCAGGCAGCTGCTCTGTACCCCTGTAATGAGCCCTCCAGTCCCATCCTGAAAGGGAGGCCAGCATCACAGAACCATGTGTCACAATCTTGATACCTCTTCAGAGACTGTGCTGATCTTACCACTGACTTCATAATGCTGTGCTTTGTGCTTATAGATGACATGATGCAGAGCAAAGAGAGGAAACTGACCTGCTTCAGTGTATGGCATCTTTTCATGCCTCTCTAAACTATTTGTCAAATAATACAATTGATAATATCATGCAAACTGGTATTTCTTACAGTCATACATACAGACTTTAGACTTGGTCTGATACTTAAGACATTGTGAGTTCTTGAAAACAAGCCAGGCTGCAAGAGATAAACAATTCAGGAGGTATTTTAAATGCTCTGTGCATTCAGCATCACGAAACTAACACTCAATAGCAGGACAAATCTCTATAGCATCTAATTTGCTTAACAACACTCTGATGAGCCTCTGCATTTCACACCCAGACCATACAGCTTTGAATCTAGGCAGCAGGGAAACCACAGTTTCTCCCAGGCTTCCCCGAAAAGATGCGATCAAATAGGCTGGCCTGCCAGCTCAATAGTTGCCATGTTCCTCCCTCATAGAGCGGTCTAGCAAAGACCCCAAGAGGGAGGATTGAGTCAGGAGTATTGATGAAACTGCATATTTATGCCTCTCCTGAAGTATTTCTTTGCAATGGTTTCCCCGAGGCTCTTCCCTCTCACTCTTCTTACAGTGCACTAAGCCAAGGTGCCCTTAGAAACAAAGAACTAGTTTTTGCCCCACTACTGTGACCTGGACATCACAGAGCTAGAACCTTTGTAGTAGACAGTGGGGCCACTCCCCAGCCACTTGCTCTGTGTGCCTGGGCGCAGCTGTCTATCCTCCCTAAGGGGGTATGAATCCCCCCCTTTACAATCAACCTGCTGGTACAGATTGGACTGTCATCAGAGGGTGAACCCTGCTGTCTAGATTCAAAACAGCAACTAGTCCCAAAGAAAGGTCTCCACCTGTGTCCCTCATGGGGGATATTTTACTCCTCAGCGCTTAGCTCTCACGCGCTATTCTGATGTGCAATCTCTTTTGTGTTAGGCCTGGTCTACACTGAGGGGGGAGGAATTGAACTAAGTTACGCAACTTCAGCTACGTGAATAACGTAGCTGAAATCAATGTACTTAGATCTACTTACCGCGGTGTCATCACTGCGGTAAGTCGACGGCTGACGCTCCCCCATCGACTCTGTCTGCGCTTCTTTCTCCGGTGGAGTACCGGAGTCAACGGGAGAACACTCGGCGGTCAATTTATCGTGTCTTCACTAGACAAGATAAATCGACCCCTGCTGGATCGATCGCTCTGGAGGTAAGTGTAGACATGCCCTTAGTCATGTCAGAATTCACAATAGGAGAATGAGAGGAGGTTTGTAGTTTATATATATATAGGAATCATTAGCTACATACCTCTGGTTGGGGGGTGTGTGTGTGTATACATATATATACACACACACACCCTAAATAGAGGCGCTGTGTGTGTGTGTATTATATACAGATATATCACTATTGGAATTTCTGTGAAATTGTTCTGTTCCATGTCTCCAGTGGGCTTTGATTTTCCAAGGTTGCCCCAGGTTTCTGCCTGATGGCTTTGTGAGGACAAAGTTGGAAGCTGCCCTAATTTAGTCATCTTTCAGCGGGGAAAGAAGAAGTGTATAGTCTGGTTCTGAGAAGCAGAGTTAGCAATACAGCAGCTGATGCAGTGAACTCCACAAAATACCCACTGCAATCCTTCAACACCAAACACCATTAGACCCATGAATCCTCTGCTTTCTACCCCAGTCCCTCCCAGCTAAATTACTAGAGATGCTCAAAGTTCCCACTCTTTCTCCTTGCAAACTTACTGAGATCCTCAAAGTCCCTATTCAACTGGGATAGATGGAACATTGCTTTGTTTAATATACCTAATCCCTTTTCATCAGAACTTCATCATTTTCAATCTGTACTCAAGTTCCACCAACCAAACAAAATAAAAAAAAGAAATCCAACTCCTTCAATAAGGGAGCTATTTTTTAAGTAAGACAATTTACACTGGATCTTGCAACAAACCGAAAGAAAGAAGGTAAGAAGGAGAGAAAGAAAGAACGAACTTTATAACCTCCCAATTCCTTTCTATTAAATACACCACAAGACAGGAAATACTTCCCACCGCTGACTTCACAATGCTGGACTTTGTGCTGATAGGATGACATCATGGTGCGGACCTAAGACAGGAAGGTGCCTTGCCTCAAAGTATAGTATCTCTTTATATCTGTCTAAATTGCTTGCCAAGTAATACAACTGATAATAGCATACAAAATGCAGTGCCAGTCTCCAGTCCTGGTTTGACAGTTGAGACATAGTGAGTTTTACAAAGCAAACCAAGTTTGAATAAAATCAGTTCAGAAATGTTAAGGCAATGAAGAAGACCCTGTGGCCTGTGTGCCATGTTTTACTTTAAGGCTATCTGAACAGAAGTTTGAGTGCCTTTACTCCCTCCAGCAACTAGTCAATCCAATTGCAGCAAGTAGCCACAGTGGCTATACAAGGAGAAGAGAGAGAGGATGTGCCATCATGGGTAAGTGATTGGAGACACTTTGACACTAAACACATAGAGCCTGGTCCAAAGCCCACGGAAGTTAATGGGAATATTTCTATTGATTTCCACAAACTTTTGACTGGGCCCATTATTAGCAGTGTGGCTGGAATAGATCAAGTAGTGAAATGGAGAGGAAGGGACTTGACAGTAAGTTGGGCTAGGAACACTTAAAATAAGCTGTGACCGGAGTCCCAGGGGAGCCAGCTGAGGTCACTCAGTTAGGGTGAACTGCAAAGAATGGGGCAGACAATCCCCAAAGCTGGTGGATATTCCAATACTTAGATTTACCAAACCAGCACAAAAAAGCTTCTATAGTACCTCACTGGTTACCCAGAAGCCAACAACACAGTTACCTTAAAGCAACCCAGCCTTAGGCCTCCACCCAGACACCCAAGTCAAATAGGATGAGGATATTTGACTTGGGTCAATACCTCCAAAGGATCAGACACATTACCTCCCAGATTAATGAATATTCCAGATCTTACCCAAATACATGCTTACAGCCAATTCTTATTAACTAAACTAAAATTTATTAAAAAAGAAAAGAGAGAGGGTATTGGTTAAAAGATCTGAGGTTCAGATTCATAGCACAGATGGTGAGCATTGTAGTTGCATAGAGTTCTTTCAGAATTAGTTAATAGATTATAGTCCAATGTTTGTATTCAGGGTAATTCCAGGTTGGGATTCTGGAGATCTCAACCTTTCGACTCAAGCTTCCCCCACATGAAGCATTAAGCAGGTCTGATGTAAAAAGGATTGGGACCCAAAGCATCTTTATACAGTTTCAGGCCTTCTTGTGACAACTCCAAGTCCTTTGGTGAACAATAGGCAATTATGGGGACTTTTGAAGTATATCAATTTCCTAAGCATCACAGGTAATTATCAACACCAATTAACATAAGACAATTGGCCATTTTTCATCATTCTCAGGTGATTTGCTATACATTTCAAAGAGAGATGAATACAACTATATCCTATGTTTACAGTTCATCTAAATGTTAATATGTCCTTTTGATCTCTGAATTAACAGAATACAGCATAGAGAGGGACTGTTTGATTACATTGTTAACCTTTTACAATATATATGTAAATACACAAAAACACAAACATTATCTACCAAAATGTCTTTAAGAGTTGAATTTGGGTCAATTATCCTGCAGGATGCTTAACCCTTTCTGGTCATGCGTCACACAAGCTATTAGAGAAATCTGGGAACCAGGAGCTGAGAAACCTTTGACAAAAATGCAGGTAAGAGATAGTATAGCTACCATAGCAGAGGATACCATGGGAAAAATTGCCAGCTCAGACATCAGAATGGAGACAGGTGATATTCATCATATTTATACATGACCTGGAAGAAGAGGGTAAACAGTGATGTGGAAATATTAGCTAACAGAATTTCTTTTAGGATAGTAAAGACAAAGAACGTTTTTGAGAAACACAAAAATAGGTTCAGAGACAAATTCTCCATGACCAAGCCCAAGAAATGATGTTGCTCTGTTTGGTGCATTATGGGGTTTGACACATTTCTCAGAAGCAGCTAGTACTAGCCATTGTGGAAGACTGGACATATCATGAATGGAACGTTAGTCTGCACCTGAACAACTATCTCTGTATTAATATTCAGCTACTTGAGACTCCCCCAACTGTAAGAAAAGTACATCTAACAATTTTCTGATAGAACCAGATATTTCATCTTTTGTTGTCTCAGCCATTGCACTGCACAAACTGTGTCCTGTCTAAAGCCCGAGTGCACAATTCGAAATGGATAATTTATTTGGCTAATTTAGCCTGTTTTCTTCCTCTTAGTGAATTGTTCACATGCAGATAATGAAATTACCCACTTTCTCTGTTACTCACATTGTAGTGTGAATTTTTAAGCTGATAATTCTTGGTCTGAAAATCATTTAAATTGTAGATTACAAATTTTTGCAATATGCAATCTGTGCTGTCTTGGATACTTATGTAAGTCACGTGTATTGGATCTCTTCTCTGATTTGGCTTACTAGTGTAACTTATTAGCACCGATTTAAGTCATATTTTTAAACTACAATTTTTACATAAATATTGGAGATTTGACCTGAAAAAGTATGCTTTTTGTAGGTATTAATTTTAGTTGAGTTTCAATATTTTCGGAGTAAATACAACTGAATCAAAAGTCTCTTTGGAATTTGAAGACTTTTTTGCAAATTGGTGAAGAGACTATTCTCCCACACCTAGTTGTGATACTCTGATGAATAAAATGCTCCCCACCCAGTAATTAAAGAGAAATATACCTTTGTTTTCAGCTGTGAATTTTTTTTCTACTAGTAGGGTGCAGAAGGCTTATGCAGTGCTCTTCATGCCCCTTGTCATAACTATAAAAGGAAGGGTAACAGCCCTCCTGTGTACCATACTATAATCCCTCCTGGCCAGAGACACCAAAATCCTTTTACCTGTAAAGGGTTAAGAAGCTCAGGTAACCTGGCTGACACCTGACCCAAAGGACCAATAAGGGGACAAGATACTTTAAAATCTTGGGGGGCGGGGAAGGCTTTTGTTTGTGCTCTTTGTTTTGGTGGGTGTTCGCTCTTGGGACTAAGAGGGACCAGACATCAATCCACGCTCTCCAAATCTTTCTGAACAAGTGTCTCATATTTCAAACTTGTAAGTACAGCCAGGCAAGGCGTGATAGTTTTATCTTTGTTTTCTCAACTTGTAAATGTACCTTTTGCTAGAGTGTTTATCTCTGTTTGCTGTAGCTTTGAACTTAAGGCTAGAGGGGGATCCTCTGGGCTCTTTGAATCTGATTACCCTGTAAAGTTATTTTCCATCCTGATTTTACAGAGATGATTTTTACCTTTCTTTCTTTAATTAAAAACCTTCTTTTTAAGAACCTGATTAATTCCTCCTTGTTTTAAGATCCAAGGGGTTTTTGGATCAGTGTTGACCAGGGAATTGGTGGAAAGTCTCTCAAGGCTACCCAGGGAAGGGAGCTAGCCCTTAGGAGTGGTGGCAGCGGACCAGATCTAAGCTGGTAGTTAAGCTTAGAAGTTTTCATGCAGGCCCTCACATCTGTACCCTAAAGTTCAGAGTGGGGAAGGAACCTTGACACCCCTGATGCCACACACTGGAGATGCACAGAATGTCATGGTGTGACCAACTATGCAGAGGTCTCCATACTTCCTGCATGGTACAGAAGGGGGCTTCACTTCAGATCCAAATAAACTGGCACAAAATGGGAGCAAAAGGGGAGGATCTACACACATCCAGTTATCTTGACTCCCTGCATAAGTGGCACAAAGTGTCCCCAACCTTGTTTCCAGTCTATGGGTTGGAGTAGCAACTGTCAAGAACCTCAGTTGCAGCTCCCGACCTCCTGCCAATGTTTGAATTTCATCCCTCACTCCCCTCGGAGAGACCAACAGCCTGATGACACTGGTTTTGTATGGAAGGGGTGGATTCCCCCTCCCCCATACATACAGCCATGGTGCCGCTTGAAATGAAAAACACAAATATTTTCTTAATGGTGCTATATGTCCTCATCATTCAAAGACATGGAGAGAGGCCAAGAACTCTGTTCAAATTACCAGCAAACCATTCAATCTATCAGAACAAAAGTAGATATTATAATATGTGAGAAGGTACAAAGAAAACTTGATTATTAGGTTGATCAGGGGAGCAAAAAGTATGGCAGTGAAGATAACGTAAAACCCTTCGTCCCTATAATCTGAAGGATGAGAAAGGATTAAGAGGGGCATATTAATTGAAATACACCTGATTTTAAGAGTAAGGATACCGCTGGGTAGATAATCAAGCATAAATTGTAGGACAGTGGGTAAAATGGAAAGGAATAATTTCACACCTGACAATTGAATTACTTTTCCCCTGAAGAATAATGACTGAAATGTTACCTACCAAGAAATGTTGTTGAAGTGGGAAACTTAGGGTTCTCTTGTATCCTTCAAAAAACAATTAGTGCTATTTTAAGGCAAACAATATTAAAAGCAATGAGACTCAATGAGCTGAACAACCTTCCTTCCTTCCGACATTCCTGATGTTCTTCATAATGTATCCTTTCTTTAAACATTACACCCCTCAATTAGCTCATAATTGCAGTCCATGCCATATGAATTATGCATTATTTGATACAAATTCAGGTTCTCTGGCACAGAGCAAATCTGAGACAGTTACAGAACCTGGAGTAATTACAAAAGTAATTCCCCAAGACCCAATGAGAAAATGAATGTTATCTAGTTTAAAGACACCAATTGGTTAGCATGGTGCCCCTGTGCTAGGCTCCCCATTAGGCTGCCAAGGAAGCAAGTGAGTTTGTTGCAGTGGGAATTAAGGTCTACACCCTTAAGTGGTGTAAATCAGCAGAGTTCAGTTGAAGTCAATGGAGTTACACCAGTTTACACTAGCTGAGGATCTGGGCCTAATTAATCTGTATTGACCCAAATTCTATCCTTGATAGGGGTGCTTGATTGAAACTCTTTTTATTGAATGAAAAGAGGACTTGAGAACGTTATTGATAAAAACAAAACAAGCACCACGAAACACTATGGCTTGATTTATTTAAATGCTGAAACGGCAGGAAGAGGAGGAGACTGTAGCTCATTAGTACATTAAAATATATGGCAGTGTGTGAACTACCTGGACAAAGGAAGCTGTTTCTCACTTTTTGGTGTCTGTGTAGATTTAGATAACAATACTTGAGAGAGAAAATAAATGTAATACATTAGAAGGGAGCCTAACTTGTAAAAGTGATTTCTAACTAAAGTGTGAGCCATTTCAGAATAATTTGGTTCCCTCAACACCTGGCAAGCAATAGATATCTGGTAAGAGACAAAGCCATCATACTTTTTTTTTTTTTTTTTTTAATAATCTCCATGGCAGAGACAGAAGTGAAACTGTCTGATTTAGGTGCTTGTTTCTATGCTGGAAATAGTTTTGATCCCCAAACACCCATAAATACTTAAATAGAATTTGTACAATGCAGCCATATTTATATCTTCCCGGTGAAAAAAGTCACATTGTAATTCTTGCCATTTTTGTTCCTTGTGGAGATCAGAGGGAATTCTGACTGCATGAAGACTGAGAAAAAATTTATGTAAAGACCTCAAGATCAGGATCCATACACATTTCTTAGCTGAGCTGGTATTTTCAGTCTGATGGAGAGCAAAGTAATGGTTGCACTGTGTTATCCCACCTCCCAAAGCATGCAGAGGAACGGTAAGATCCATGCCCAGGGAAATATCAATAGAAAATGCATTTAATGAGTTGGAGTGGAATGAACTGGATAATAAGTCATTTTGATTGGAAGGAGCCTTCTTTGTGGGCTATCTAGACACTTCCTACACCCTGTTACAAAACTGAATTAATTACCAGAGCTGTGAAGAATGTTTACAATGGAACCAAAGACCATAGGAGAGTCACCTGGTTTCAGGTTTCATCACAAACTTGAGACCAGTCCTCGGTTCACCAGGATGTTTATTATGGCTTGCAAACTTTCTGAGGGAACCTGGGCTCAGTGTCAAGGAGATTTGGGCCAATTTACAGTTTTGCATCAAAACAAATGAAACTCTGATCTTGACTGACTTTCACTTTAAATCTTTGGAGTTTATTTGCAGCTCAGTATCAAAGGGTACAAAATCCTTGTAAAATGAAACTGAAGACAGTGTTTTCAAGTAAGCCTGAAATCCTAAACTACCAAGTCTCACATAAGGATCCCTAAGTGTCTGTATATGAAAAGGAAGCCTAGTTTTGCTATCTCCAAAGATGTTTATTCCATAGCTTGTTTAAATGACCCTTAGCCCAACAGCCAATCAAACAAGCAGCAAAGAAAACATATTCATTTCTATTTGAAATAGGAAATTAAATAGCACAAATTCTTTAGCTTTCCCGAATTCTTATATCAACCTATTCTCATTCAGGATTGTTTATATAACTTCATTTGCCAGGAAAATTTGTATCTGAACATGAAGTTGCATAACCTTTAAACTATTACAGATCTTTGGCAGATCAAACACATTCAATTCTCTAATGATAGAGCTATCTCCTTAATCTCTTTGAGTAAAAATTCTCAATTCTAACAGAGAAGTGTTTTAACTGCTGTAATTACAAGAGACCATGAGCTCTGAAGTGATCATGCTAATTCAATAAATTAGATGGTATTTTTCAAGTCTTTTCTACCTATTTATAGTGTGCCAGCTACCCGAGGATGGCATCCTAGACTTCAGTGAAGGGACAGACTTTGAAAGATCAGGAAAGATCCCATGTTCACAGTCTACCAATCTATCTTGACCCCCGTCAGCATAGTATCTGAGCACCTCACAGTCTTTAACGTTTTTATCCTCACAATACCCCTGTGAGGCAGAGAAGTTCTATTATCCTATTTTACAGAGGATTAGAAGCACAGAATGATTAGGTGACTTTCCCAAAGTCACACAAGAAATCTGTGGAGAAGGGAGGAATTGTATCCAGGTCTCCCAAGCTAGCACCCTAACCATTGGATTGTGTTAACATAGAGTAAGGGAAGGTCTTCACTACGGGGGGGGGGTCGATTTAAGATACAGCTGAATTCGACGTATCGCAGCTGACTTACCCCGCTGTAAGGACGGTGGCAAAATCGACCTCTGCGGCTTCCTGTCGACGGCGCTTACTCCCACCTCCGCTGGTGGAGTAAGAGCGTCGATTCGGGGATCGATTGTCGCGTCCTGACGAGACGCGATAATTCGATCCCCGAGAGGTCGATTTCTACCCGCCGATTCAGGCGGGTAGTGTAGACCTAGCCTAAGTCAAATTCTACACCCATACAACCCCATTAGTTTTCTCAGTACTAGGGTGTAACAAACACAGAATCTGACCCACTCTAAACATGGAGCTTTCTACTGGAACAGAGATTTGAAATTACTGGCAGTCGAAAAGTGAAAACTAAAGGATATTACTACCGACTACAAAATAAATATTAGTTGTTTATCACTCATTTCCCCCACTATTTCTGATATCGAGGGTGGTGTTTCCTCACCAGGACTGCCTTCGAGATGGCGTCACCAGGTTTTTATATTAGGTTCACTTTGTTCTCTCTACAATTGCTGCCATTCATCTGTCCTTTTAGCTTTTCAAGTGTCCAGCAAAGAGAAGCAAGTTAGTCTCCAATGAAGACAAAGATTAACTTTGTTAACCAACCAGCAGAGGGAGCTGGTAAAGCAAAAGGCCAAGACGGCTTCCACCTGAAAGCTTAAGGCAAAATTGATCTCTGGTGTAACTCCACTTTGAGCCTCTCTTTCTGGGTACTTTCATCACAATATCTGAGTGTCGCAGGTTCATTAATGTGTTATCCTTAAAATACCCCTTTGATGTCAGAAAGTATCATTAGCCCCAATTTTATGGATGGGGAACTGAGACACAGAGGGTGAAATCTTGGCCCCCACTGAAGTTGATTGTGAAGTGTTTTGCCTTTGACTTTAATGGGGCCAAGATTTCACCCAGAGAGATTACATGAGTTGTCCAAAGTCATGTGGGAAGTCTGTGTCAGAGCGAGGCATTAAACTCAGGTCGCCTTAGTCCTTGATCCAGAGACTTAGCAAAAGCGCATCCTTCCTTTCTGGATCAGAGGCTAGAGCAGCCCTAATACTGTTGATCCCTGGGTCCTGCTCAAGGCATCGCCTTGCAGGGTGATCTCAAAATAATTTCTCTGAACCAAAATTACTTGTATATGGTTTTGTAAATATCCCAAGACAGAATGAGGAAATCTGACAATCTCCTAAAACTTGGAAATAAAGTTGCATTACCAATAATAAATCCACAAGCAATTATGTATCTGTCTAAATATTTGTCAGTAAAGCTTTTCATTCCACCCCACCCCCACCCTCCCAAAGCCTGCTACATCCAAAATAGTCACACCATGAAGCACAGCGATTTCTTTTTGATCGCCAGCCATCCAATCCCGTTTTTTTAGAAGCCACCAACAAAACTATGACCCTTTCCACACACACATAATACAGCCAGTCACTCATGCATTAACAGCCATAAACCCCCAAAGGTCGTTTCCATGACAACCCCAGGGTCCTTAATGACCCTGACAGTTCAATGATTTTGTTTTGTTTGAGAGTGAAGGAATAATAAGTCTTCTCCCATCCCCACCCCCTCTGCTGCACTGATATGCTGTTCATTATCTGATTCTAGGATCAGCCCTGGAGACAGAGTGGCAGCCAGCCCTGAAAGACAAGAGCCTCACTGCAGACAAAGAACAGTAAAGGAACTGAGCGTGCTCAGCATACTGCAGCAGCAGCAGCCTCATTAATTCCATCACCAGCCCAATGAGTTTAAGCAAGCGCCAGGGGTATTACAATAGTTTGTAGCAATATGTTGCATAAGTGAGCCCCAAATCACTGTGCAGTTATTTAGAAAGTACATCTTGCATACCACTAACAGGAGTGCTTTTATTAATGATGTATACCAGAAACACAATAAGACATCGCAGCTACTCCGTAGCAATACCTATAATTTTAATGATGTGATGAATAAGGCAATTAATGTACTTCAATCTATTCCCCATATGTATCATACTTAATGTCAGAAAACTAAAGAGATCTCCAAGAGAAAGAAGTATAATAATACATCGTTAAAACAGAGGAGGCTATTCCTCTGCCACTGAATGCACGTTGCCTGTTGTGCTCCAGAACTGAACTTTCTATTCTTTAATTTGAAACCAGTTTCAGGCATCTGTAGACTGCCACTTGTGCTGTTAAACAGAGCACATATATTAAATGGTCTAAAAACTGGCTCATTGTTGACCCTATACAGTTCTTTATTAAACTCCAGGAAAATCTGCTTCCCTTGTTTACATGAAAGTGTATAAATTCACTGGATCACATTCCACCATTATCCCATCACTGTTGACTTTAGTGCAGTTATTGGCATTACATGTGGTGGCCCAGATACTTGGCTATGGCTGAGATGCACAGTGTGCCTCTTGGAAGAGAGTGGGTCCAAAGTCTCTTGTATCTGCCCCAGGCCTGGACAAAGCTGTGTTTTGGGCTGATCCCCTGACATAAATTGCAGAGCAACTTTCAAAACTCTAACGTAAACTGGCTGCCAATGGCCCCACGGTGCTCTTACAGTGGTGGGGGTATTGATTGTCGGTGTGCAGAGGCCTTAGCCACACCCCGTTTGCTGGGAGGCAGATTGTAGGAGCCAATACCACTGGAGGATCCCTCTACAGTGGGATGTTCACCCCTTGGCAACTACACTAATATTACGGCTGCTTTGTGCCAGTGGTATGATACAAAGTGACCACAGCGTGACCCAGGGTCTGGACCATTATTACTGTATACACATGCTACTCCTGTCTGAATTGTATGGGCCTGATCCAAAGTCCAGTAAAGTCAATGAGAGTCTTCCCATTGATTTCAATAGGCTTTGGATCTGGCCCTATATGATCTATCCATCCAATAACAATAATGCTTATTACTTAGGTCCCAAGCCTATGAGTTACTGAGCATGTGCAATTCTGAACAACTTCAGTGGGGAAGCTGAGCATGCTCAACAGCTTAGGGGCCACTCAGAACCTGATAGCATTGGGCCCAAAGGGCAAATATCTTTGAGGGTTGGACCCTGTAAGGTGCTCAGCATTTAGGGTGACCAGACAGCAAATATGAAAAATCGGGACGGGGGTGGGGGGTAATAGGAGCCTACATAAGAAAAAGACCCAAAAATCAGGACTGTCCCTATAAAATTGGGACATCTGGTCACCCTATCAGCATTTTGAATTGTTCCTAAAGCACTTGAATAGTCCCAGTGAAGCCATTTTTTTCTGTAGATGAAGTCAAAGGAACTACTTGTGTTTACAGCTAAGTTTGTGCATAAGTACTGTGCTGTCTAAGGGCCAGGGTGCTCAGCCCCTGGCAGGATGGAAGAAGGCAAGGTCAGAATGAAATAACAGAGGGGAAATTAAGGTGAATTGACTTGCCCAAGGCTACAGAAGAAGCCAGAGTTGGTATTAAAACACAGGAGCTTCTGGCTGCCAGTCCTGTGTTCAGGCCAATAGACCCCGTTGCACTATCCTAGCATTCTTTTTCCATGTATGTTACACACTCAAATAAAGTGATTCGCTTTTTAAGCCTGCTTGTGCTGTGTGTATTCATCCTCCCTACAGCCTAATGCAAGGTCACTGGAAAGTAGCACAGCAGCTTCCAAGCCTCCTGTGGGAAGGGAAGGAGATTTAAAAAAAAAAAAAAAAAAAAAAAAAAGAGTTGAGTGTCTTGCTTCTGCTGCTAATCAGCCTCAGCAGCATGCCTTGGTTGTGTACTACAAAGGAAATCCAAATGATCAATTACAAACATATTCTTTAGACTAGCCCCTACGCTCCCAAATATCACATTTCTTCCTGTCCACCATCTTTGTCTGTCTTCATGTTGGACAGCAGTTCCTTTTCCACAGTGCCCTGCCCCCACCCCTTCAAACAAATTCTCTGCTTCTCTGTCTTTCACCACCTCATATGTTATGTGGAAGGAGCTAAGAGTTTGTGATTCATCCTCTCTCCATTGTCCCCTGTGTAGCTTGATAAAGTAACTTGTAATATATGTCCGATAGCAATTAGAGATGCACAGATGTAGAGGGCTGCTCCCCCGTTCCAAGTGTGCACGTAACGCACATTAATGTTAATGGGAGTTATGTACATTATGTGCATCGAGGGGAAGGAGTGGTCCCTAAAAGTGCTTAAAGTTGGGAAAACCCAGCTTGTGATCTTGATCATTTGGTGTGTTCATGCACAGGAAACAGCCCTCTGATTTCATCCAGTTTATGAGCCTAGGACATGCTTAATCAGAGTCAAGACAGGAAGAGAATTAAGGTTGACATTTTCAGTACTAACGTAAGGTAGTTAGGGGAGGGAGTTGGGCATCTAATTCTTTTAGGAAACTTAGACAATCCTAGACTAAGAACATTACTGTTTATTTCTGTCCCTACAAAATATGAAAAAGTCAACTATGAAATTGTAAAGTTAACACTTTGGAGAGTTACTTTGATTATCATTTGTAATAAAGTAATATCTCCAACGAGGTAAACTCTATACAAACACATAGAGACAGTCCCTGCCCCAAAGTGTTTACAATCTAACCAGACAAAAGAAGTGCTATGATGCCCATTTTACAGACTGCAATCTGAGGCACAGATGAAGTGTCTTACCTAACTCCACACAGACAGCCATTAACAGAGCCAGGAATAGTCCTCAGGTTCCTGCGGTCTGATTCAGGGCCTCGATCACACGACCATCCTCCACCTTCACGGTTTACTCTGGTGCTCTCCTTTCAAGTTCTTTGGTACCTCATGAAACGACGACTTACAACTGGGCAGTTTGAAGGTGCCAAGTCTCATCCTCTCCCTCATTTTTATTTCGTTCTGGTCACATGACACATACCAGTTCAAACTCTGGCTCCATCCAGGGACAAAAAATATCACATTGGATCAGATTCTGTGGTGCATATTGAGTGGTACCCTACACCCCAAGTCATAGGCACTTGAAGGGACATATTTCTTGCCGCTTCCACTAACTGCAATATCTGTTGAAAATTGGAAGGGATAGTAAAACAGGTTTTAACTGTGGGACAACATGAGGCGCAACAGTATCTGAAAACTTACAATGCAGATGTTTCCTCTGGGGATGTTAATGAGGAGCGAAAAAACCCAACATATATTTTCTCCTTCCCCATGATTTATCTCCTCTTTCAACTCTGCTATTATCATTATTAAAGTGTAATTTATTTTATAAGGAAAACGCTACATTTGATTTTTTTTCACATGTGCAGTACCATGTGAAATTGGGCTGTACCATGGAACATGGGATGGTTGCAACAGAGCACAGGGAGTCAGGAGTGATGAGTCTATTCCCAGTTATGCTATTGACTCATTGCATGAACCTGGGCAAGTCCTGACATTTCTGTAAGCATCTGTGAAAGGGGTATAATATCCCCTTCCACTAGGTAATGTGAAGCTTCATGTTTGTAAAATATTTTAAGATTCCTCGATAAATAGTGCTCTCAAGTGCCAAGTATCCTTAGCTAGACACAGCTTATTTTTTCAATTAATGTAGCCTATCACTTTGCTTGTATATAACAGACTTAAGATGAGGCATCAATAGGTGACATAAAGAAAAATGAGATTCCAAACTATACCCATACTTGTTTCTAACAGTACTTATCCTGGCTGTGATTTCCCTGGCAATCAGGGCATAGAGACTGAAATAAGACAGACAGAACAACTATGCCTTTTCCATTTCAGTGTGAAGAGGAAGACAATAACAGCAAAGGTTCAGATACAACAGACCCCAAAAGCCATCTTTTTATTACCTGGATTGCTCAAATATAATCTATGGCAATTCGCCCAGGCCTCCTGAGGCTGAATCGGAAGATACTACTGTTATTCCTCTCAGTACTAGCTGTTTATGCTACTAGGGGCACAATTTGATGTCAAGATATAGGCTTCCACTTCCAGGAGGATAAGTATCTAGAGCTGGAATTAAATAAACAGAGCATCAGTAAATTTGGGTTCTGATGCTCTGGTTCTTTAGAGTGGGATAATCATGAGATCTGGATATCCAATTTATTTCCCTCTGACTGTCAGGATCCCAGGAATGGTGGCATAGGTTGAGGCCAGGGTCTGGGTTGGAGGGGACTCAAGAACATGGGCCTAGGTCAGTCTAGAGGGTCAAGGTGAGAAGCTGTGACCTGTACCAGTGTCTCACTGTAGGAGTCAAGGGTCAATGAGCCGCACCAAGTGAGCCACCTGAAGTAGGGTTAGTGGAACAGAAACAGGGCAAGATGCCAGGAGCAGAGCAGGGGACCAGGAACCAAGGCAGGGTGAGCTGTCAGGAGTGGAGCAGAGGACCAGGAACTGAGGCCAGGTATCAGGAGCAGGGCAAGATAGCAGGAGTGTGCAGCAGGGTCTGTTTTAAGCAGCAAGCCAGGGATCCACCTAGTTTCACAGACAACCTCCAGCTCTTTGCCATAGGCCTTAAATAGCATCTGTGGGCCAATGAGGGAATGTGGTAGGCTCTGCCAGTCAGGACCTCCAGGGGCAGGACATCCAGTGGTGCTTGAACCCACAGGGCTCATAGGTAGGGACCTACCAGCCATGAAAAATGCATCATGGACCATGAGATCTGGTCTTTTGTGTGCTTTTACTGTATACTATACACATTTCAAGGGAGAGACCAGCATTTCTCAAATTGGGGATCCTGACCCAAAAGGGAGTTGCAGGGAGTCGCAGTATTGACACCCTTACTTCTGCGCTGCCTTCAGAGCTGGGTGGTCAGAAAGTGGGGGTTGGTGGCTGGGCGCCCAGCTCTGAAGGCGGCACCCAGCCTGCAGCAGCACAGAAGTAAGGGTGGCAATACCATACCATGACACCCTTACTTCTGTGATGCTGCTCCATATTGGTTGACCGGGAAGTGGGCTCCCAGCCGGGAACCACTGCTCTCCAGCTGCCCAGTGCTGAAGGAAGTGCTGCCGTCAGCAGCAGCACAGAAGTAAGGGTAGCAGTCCTGCAATCCCCCTACAATAACCTTGCGACCCCCACACAACTCCTTTTTGGGTCAGGACCCCTACAATTACAACACTGTGAAATTTCAGATTTAAATAGCTGAAATCATGAAATTTACTATTTTAAAAATCCCATGACTATGAAATTGACCAAAATGGACCATGAATTTGGTAGCAAACTCATAGGTTGCTGTTCCCTGCTTCACCAGAGCTGTTGGGCGGGGGTGTGGACATGGCTGCTGCCCAGCAGCCTGTAAACCAGGTTCCTGATCTATGCTTCCTTGCACCAACCAACATAAAACAAGTTGATTTCTGTAGGTTTTTCAGCCAATTCAATGACAGATGAGTATTATCCTTTATTCATATTGCAGCTGATTGCTGGGCTGGTTTCCTGACACAATTATAAGAGCCTAACAGTTGCTCTAAATTGTCTAATAGGCCAACCAGGTTGTGACAGCTGTTGGGGATTGCAGGGGGCAAAGGGCAGCTCTGGCCACTCCCCACTTCTGGCCCTGTCTTACAGCAACCACAAGGAGAGGCATGCTGTAGGAACTGCTACACAGACTTTATGTCCCCCAAAGATTGCCAGAATTGGGGTAATCCCCCTGTGAGCAACTATGCCAAATCAGAGCCAGATCCCCAACTGGAGTTTTGAAACTGACTTCAGTAAGATCAGAACCAGCCTTTCAGTTTGACAATACGTTTTAGCATCTTTGATCAATGAGTGACTTGTGTATAGCTACCTCATATTCAAGTCAGATTTGTAGCTTGCATACCCAGGCCAATTCTTTCCATTGCTGTTTGTCTGGGTTGGGGGTATTTGCCATCTGTTTCTAAGCACAGCTTATCTAAACCAGCAAGAAAAGAGATGTGTCACAGGAAGAAAGCATGTGAGTAATTAAAACTGGCTGCTTTGGGAAACCTCTCTCTTCCATGTTCACTGCAATGCCTGTTCTTTTTCCCTTCTCAATCCCTAATTTTTTGCTTTATTTGTTGATGTCCTGCTGAAGGATAGTAATACACCAACCTCGAGGCTGGCTTAACAATCATAAGATTTTAAAAAAAGAATCAATGTTGGATTTTTTTTTCCATTTGCTTTCTGGTGTGGGAGCATTTAGGGTTCATGATTGCAAGCCTTTCTCTGCAAGCACAAGGGATGGGAATGTAAATTTTTTAAAAAATTCCCCAGTAATCACAGGACTCCTGTAGCTGGAGCTTTAAGAAAAATATTCAGTATTGTAAGATTCTCAGTAAAATTGAGAGAGCTGGCCACACTGGGATATTTTAAGCATCATCACATCCATCATCACCTCACCAATAGTTGCAAGCATGCTGCTGGAAATGAAGGAGGCAGCACATGAGTCACTAAAGCAGGAAGAAATCCGTCTCCGAGGAAGAATTTTGTTAATTTATGATTGTTTTTCTGTTTCCCTTTGTCTCTCCTGCTCTGAACACAGCTGAAGGAGGACTCTTTGCATTCTTTTTATATTAATTATAGTTTCTGCATAGGTGTGATAGATCTATGCCTCATATTTTACACAGGCTACTCAGTGTATTAATTATAGTGTTCACTGATGTTGTGAGAATAATTCAAGATTTTTCATACACAATATGTTAAAGCTTGGCAGGATTCAGTTTAAATAGCTAGTTGTCGATTTCACCTGACACACACAAATCAATGGGGAAAAAAACCCATTGATACCAGTGGGTGAGCACAGCTTTTTTCACCGTGCAGTATCCCAGCCATGCAGGGAACTCTCTGTAGCCCCACTGTCAGAGCCTTGCCCATTCAGTCATGGGATGGGCGCACAGGGGCTGTCCCTGAGCAGGCACCATGCAGCTGTGGTGTGGCCTCCTCCATGGCCGGGGGCTCAGTCTCCTCCTTATGGTCCTGGCTGGGTGGTGTCTGCACTGTCCCACCAGGACTGCCGCCTTCCCTACACCTTATGTCTGTAGGGATCCGGTGTCACCAGCCCTGTGGCTGCACGAGGGGCCCCTGCAGCCCTCCTGTTAAAATTTATTACAATTGATAAAAATTGAAAGAAAAAGGTTAAAAATAAAAGTCATTATTAACCACTGAATTTACAAAAATAAAAATCAAATTCTACCAAGCCTAACTTTGTGTGTATGCATATAAATTAGATGTGTGCATGGGGGTATGTATACCTACATACCAACACACACATGTACATATTCATTCATACAGATATGGTGTGCAAACACACACATGTACTTCAGAAGAAGGCATTCTGGCTAAAATGATACTCAGATTTCTCACCTGTTCTGTCATATCCAGGACTAAATTTACTGGGTCTATTAGCCTGTGCAGTTTGCAGTACGTTATTACCAATTGCCATCATGAACATATTTTGTAAGCAAGGCCACGCTACACTTGTGGACCAAATGGTGTATGCCAAATGATTATATAGGCCTTGAGGCACTGAGTGTATAAACATTTACAGTACAACAGATCTTTGGCCAAGTGGCCAAGTAATTGATTGCAAGCCTCTGAATGTCACTGGATTTTATTTATAAAACCCCATAACACTGGCTCTACTTCATGCAGAACTAGCACTGGCAGTTTTTAAAAGTAGGATGCTCTTAGGTGAATTCAGGAGCAGCCAATCTTTGGAGCAAATCGAGTAGAACAAATAAGAGCAGGTCTCACCCCAGTTACCATTTCTCCTGAATTCATGGTATCTGACAATTAAGCAAATGTATTACATAGATATCCTGTCTTGCTGTAGCATGAGTGAACATGAATAGAATTTCTCCACAGGGATAATTACAAGAAAAGCACCATTGCAAAGAACTCTGTTAAAAATTATTGGGGGTGGGGGTGGGGAAGGGAAGGGAGATAAATCTGTTTGAACTATAATAGCCAAATGTTAATTTCACTTGTTTAAAATGAGGGACTGAGAATGTGATTGAGGAAGTTATGAAAGTGATATGATTAAGTTTATTTTCTCATGACGCATTTGATTTTGGCTAGCTATTCAAGATTTAAAGGGAGGTTTTCAAAGGGACAGTGACAATGCCAGTGGGAGTTAGGTGTCTTTCGTAGCAATGTAAAGAGACCTACTATAACAGGTTAGATTCTTTTTTTAGATTTTCAGATGAGTAGGGTCCCGATCCTACAAAGACATATGCACAGGCTTAACTTTACACACTATATGAAGTCAAGTTCCTATGACTTCACTGGAACTACTCACACTATGTAGAGTTAAACATGTGTGTAAGACTTTGCAGGATCAGGGCCTGGGAGAGGTTCTGTCAACCTACAGCACTTAGAGAAAATGTTGTTAAGCCAGTTTCTTTTTTTGGCCCCTGATTCAGCAAACCATTTAAGCATGTGCCTGACATTAAGCAGGTGCTTAAGTATATCCCTTTTCTTATGTTACCTGAGGAAGGATCATAATTCAGGGAGAAATCTTCCTGTGAGAGATACCCACTCAAGAACATTACAAATTTGTGTAGGCCTTTGTGTACCAGTAGGCCAGGGCAGAGCATCTGGAATCCTACTCTCTCTCTCCCCACCCCTTGAATCTGGCTTCCTTTTAAATATTAACCCCATCACATGTGCTTGTGCTGCTTCATGGCTGGTAGAAATGTTAGCTTTTTTCAGGTAAGCAGAGCAGCATTGGGACAGTAAGTGCATGCCAGGGGTCTAAGTATTTCACATGACATCATCCTAGCCACTATCTTTATAAACAGAAATATTTTGATAGGGAATTAAAACCTTGACACAAACAAATCAAAAAAAAAACCAATATTTTTAAATGACTGAAGATGAACTACATGGAGAATTAACTGGATAGTAGACCCAATGTGTTCCAGTTTTGATTAATCTGAGCACCTCCTTGGTAGAGGCAATTGTTCAGAAAGCATGGGGTTCTGGGTTTAATACCCAGCAGCACTTTAATTTGTCATATGGTCTCCACAGTACAGAGTAAGGAGTTGATCATTTCAAAGGTGAGTTACAGAAGAGTGCAATGTACCCAAACTCTATTTAGAAATTAAACAGAGACAGATCTGATGTATAATATTTATATTACAGTAGCACCCAAAGGCCACACTCAGGATTATGCTGGCTGCTGTATAACACTTCTTCAAACATACTGAAACCTACGCCCATCTGACACAAAGTCAGGAAGAAACTCACCTTCACAATCAGTGGCTGTGTTGCTATTCCACAATCACAGCCCTGCTTCAAATTACATAGGAAGGCATGCCAAACTGGCCCCTTGCAGCTCCAGGGATCTGAGGAATGCAAAGGTGGTTTAAAGCCAGCTTTGCTTCCCCTCTAGCCCTGCACTGAGCGCAGGCTGGCCAGATCATGGCCAAGAACTCAGAACAGCTAATGTGGTTTTCTTTGCCCAAGATTTATAATTATAAAGCTCTTGAAGCACTGGGACATCAGTCCCACAGTTCAGAGAGACTGGCTAGTGAACTGCATCTGGCAGACAAACAAAAACTAAATCACTTCCAATAGGAAGAGGGCAGCAGCAGCATCTCCAGAATAGACACGGAATAATAGAACTATTGTTGTGAGAAATGGCAATGACCTATTGATCTGCCAGTCCATCCACCTGCTGATGCTGGATGGCTTTTACAGCATATTTGCTAGGATTTTTTTTTCTGGTCTAATTTCAAAATTCCCAAATATTCGTGTCTCCACAACTTCCTTTGAGACTTCATTCCACAGTTTCACTGCTCTCACTGTCAAGGAGGTGAGTTTTGTTCCCTGAGATTTATCCTAAATTTTGAGTTTCTTAATTTCATCCCCATGTGTCATACCAACAGTTCCTCTCCCTCCTTGGTGTTTACAAATATTTATGAAGGGTCTAGATTGCTCCGATGTCCTCTCTTAGCCTTCACACTGCACTGCTTAAATCTTGCCTCACATCAGTTCCCCCAGGAACCCACTGATCATTTTTGTTGTTCTTATCTGTTCCCCTCCCCTCTCTCCGGCTTGTCAAGCTCTTTGTGTCCATGTAGTGCCCATAGTGGAGTTCTGGCAAACAGCAGCAGTGGAGCAGACACACTGGAGAGAAAAGAAGATCAGCAGCAGAGAACTACTGCACTGAGAACCAGTAGGGTCATGCACATGTTGGGTTTCAGACTTTAGAAGGAGGATGAAAGAAAAAGGATGAAAAAGGGAGTCTTTATAATGTTGTTTTGTAAGAACTCCTGTACTTCCATCGGGCCAATAAGCACATGAGGTGCCTAAGGCTAACCAGCCTTTAGTGGGCTGATAAAGGACCAGTGTGTCGGGTCTTATTTAATGGAAGAACCAAATTAATTATTATTCAGAATTAGATGCCATTTAGCATAGCTTATATTACTGATGACTCGCTAATTTGACTGGCTCTGATGTAATTACAATTCATTTACGTCCTTAATCCTAATGCCCTAACCTGGCTTTGATTTAATCAGGCTATGTAGAGGTATCACAATCAAAGCTGCATTGAAGAGCTCAATGCTAAAAAGAGATAATTACACCTTACAGAGCGTATACTTTCTGCTACCTACATATCTTGAATCACTGAATAAGAATAGATAATTCTCACTCAATATGTCAATATCCTGAAAATCCAAGATGGCAAAGTTGGTTAAAGAGCAACGGAGAGCTACAGACTCTGCTCACTATATTACATTCTCCTCTTGGGAATGTACCAGGAATCTTCCAAACACCTCATCTGGAAACTAAAATCTGTGCAAAAGTCCAAAGTAAAAAGCAGATCCTCAAGCCTGTGTATGCAGAGGGCACAGCTGAAAGGGAGCAAAACAGAACTTCCTCCACCATCGAAAAAATATTTTCATGCAGGAGAGAATGAGACTGACAGAGGGTCTGATTCAACCCTGCACTGGCACAGAACACTGTGTGATGACTGAGGAGAGATGGTTTGTGCTTTCCCACAGTTCAGCTTTTGGTGCAGCTGAGGGCAGTCCTCAGGGATACTCTACCTTGTGCTCTGACTGGCATGGTCCGTAAGGGCCTTCTGGCAGCTGCAATGCCTCCTTCCACTCCTAATATGCCCCAATATACCCCTTGTACCAAGTGGTCCTGCAGGGGGGAGGGGTGCGTCAGCAGAGCTGGCTCTGCACCTACCAGACAGGTGTCTTACGTTGGAGGTATTCCCCAGTGGGGGTCCTGTAGCTGATGGTGCAGCAAAGCTGAACAGTGATCATGAACCAAGCCCCAAGTCTCATCTGAGTCTCCTGCCTCACCCTGAGAAGTGAGGGTATAAATACCGTGTCCGCACACTATTTTACTAGCCTGTTGATGTACCCACTTAGCTTCCTGACTTTTCAGACCCTGTGAATAAAGTCTAATCTCTAATTTTCTTCCGTAGTCTCTTTGTTGTACTCCAGGGTTGTATGGGTCTCAGAACATTTTTCTCGCTACAAGTTTAATGTGTTTTGTCTCCTTTGACTGTTAACTCCTAGGACACCAAGGCAAGGTACACACCTTGAGCAAATTGCAGTGAGATACTGAGGAGGGGTATACTTGTCTAGGGCAACTTAGGCCACCACCGTCACCACAGCTAAGAATGTGATGGGCAGTGAGCGTGACCATTTCTTTAGGATGTAGATTTGCTACACTCATCCTTACCTTTTTACTTCACAATGAAACTATAGTAATGAGCTCTACATGTGGCTATGTACATAACAAAACAGAACAACAAAACATGTGGCCCGTGGCCCAGGCTGGCACAGTTCCCTCCATTTCTCTCTTCTCCTCAAAATGAGCCCCAGTTGCAGCCCTCACGATGATCATTTGAAGAGCCCCTCCACTCCAAGTTGGCTGTCAGCCTCTCTCTCCCTGCTCACCTCTCTTCGGCTCCATTCAGCAAGGCATGCTGCTTACTGAACTGAAGAAAGGGGAAGGATTGGCACCTCTCACTAAGAGAGCTAACTGTGGAAAAGTGAGTGGTTTCCTCTTTGAGGACAGCCAGAGTGGAGCTCATAGGCAGGCATCCCAACCCAGCTCCACTTCCCACCCATCACAAACCCTTCTTCCTCCCATGTATGGCAGCCCTTAGTGAGCTCATCATAAACCAGGAAATTAGCCAATCCCCAGGCTATATGCACTTGGGAACTGACCAGTTTCTTGACTGGAATCTAATTCTAATCATCTTAATTATTATGCTTTGTAACAATCACACTGATTGGCTCTCAGCCCTTATAAACACCCTGCAGTGTCCTAGAGTACTGTTTCAAAACAATGACTGTTAGCTGTGGCATTTGTGGCAACTGTAGTAAAATTCCCTCAATCTCACCTTCTCCCTCTGGTTACTCTCTCATTTGCCCTGCCCCAGTCATAGTCAGTGGGCAGGATGGATAGCAGACGTTTCTCTCCCAATCTTGTCGCATGCCTATCATTGCACTCAGGCCCCAGTTTAGGAAAGTATTTAAGCACTGCCTTATGCCCATCCTGGTTCAGCAAAGCACATAAGCTTGTGCTTAACTTCAAGCATATGATTAAGTTAATGAGCTTTAAGCTCAGGCTTAAGTGTTTTGTTGAACAGGGATGGACTACTGAACCAAGACCTCAGAAACCAGCCACAGGCTTATGACCAAAAGGTGGAAGCACTTCACATTAGCTGTTTCATGGGTCTCTAAAGTCAAATTTTATATTCGAGTTTTGCTGGGAGAAGAGCAAGACCTATTTTGGGGAGGATGGCGGGGAAGAGGGGGATGGAGGAAAACAGTATTATCATAGTCAGGAAAATGCCATCTCAACAGCAGACAGAGCATTCCCAGAGCTGATGTTCTGAGCTGACTACCCCATCTACAGTAGGCTTGTTCTAGAGACAATAATTCCTGCCATCCTACTGAGAAGGCTGTTATGAGCCACTTTCAGTTATGTGAAATATGGACTTCACTCAGAGAATTCTAGGAATAGCTGCTCCAGCTGTTCTGGAGAGATAGAGAGCAGCTCCAGGAGACATCTTTAGACTCTGGTAAAATCAGAGGAAGCGGTGTGTGCGTTAAAGATCTCACATAAACATCTAAGAGTTTTTCCCATTCAGCTAGGAGTCAAGGAGAAGTGAAATGTGGTCTATGACTAGAAGGTGGTTTGTATTCCATGCATCAAGGCTGCACTTGAATTTGGCAGACAGAATAGCAAAGACCCTGAATGGATCCTTTTATCAAGTGTCTGAACAGTTACTTGATCTAAGAGGTTTGTATACCTGTAGCCAGCAATGTAAACGTCGGAGACAAATTACAAGGCAGTAGTAGTGTTACAGTGAAGGATGAAAGTGCACACAGGAAGGCGAACAAGCAGAGCATTACGACAGCCACTTAATGGCAAACACATTTATTAACATCAAGTGCAATGTTTGTAGGTTTTCCCCACTGCAACCAGCTGCAGATGCCAGCTACTTAAAAAGGATGAAACAGTGCAGTGAATAAAATGGAGGGTTTGGGGTTTTTTTCAGTGTACTCTGCCTGTGTTCTTGGCAGCAGAACCAGCTCTTAGCTCTGCCTTCGAAGGAACAAAAGCCATGTTGGCACACATTGAGCAACTTCATTTCACAGGGCCTCCTGGGAAGAATGTGCAGGAGGCGGGCTCTGAGTCTGGCAGCCACATCCTTGAATAAAAAGAGGAGGAGGAGAAGGGCAGGAAGGAAAGAGCAGGCAAGATCTCCACACCATACATGAGAAGCTTTTACACACACTGCCCCAAAGTACTCAATGAAAGAAGCATTCAAGGTGAGCCAATCTACTTAGTGTACATTTATTAGCGACTCTTCTCATAGGATTTTATTGCAATTTTATAGATCTGAAGTGTACAGATCTTTTTAAACATAGGGAAAAATAATAAAATGGTAAAAATGCATCACAATTTGAAGTATTCAAATACTCTAAAAAGCAGGATTAGCATTCTTTCCTTTTACTTCTATCAGTGTGACAATATTAGACCACATCCTCAGCTAGTGTAAATTGGCGTAGCTCTGACTTTGATGGAGCTATGCCAAACTTCCACAAG
Organism: Terrapene triunguis; assembly: GCF_002925995.2. Lineage (NCBI taxonomy): Eukaryota > Metazoa > Chordata > Testudines > Emydidae > Terrapene > Terrapene triunguis. The sequence continues at coordinate 2,896,746 of NW_020664499.1, forward strand.
TTGAGGATGTGCCCCTTTGTGTGGGTTTTGTGATGACTTTGGTAGGAGAACAATTACAGAAATGAAAGTATGCTACCATGCAATTCCAGACAAATATAAAGATGTGTTTACAGTAGGGTTGGATGGCTCGAGGATACAGAAACTTTAATCTCTAGGGCATTAGTATGCACCAGACCAAAGATGAAATGGCTAGAAATTGTTGCCATGTGTGGAATATGTAAAATGACCTAGTGGCCTTCATCTAGTTCCTGTTGGACAGGTGTCCATGTCTCAAAAACATCCATTACCATACACACTTTCAGGGGCGCTGGAACAATTTGTATATTGGAGGTGCTGAAAGCCATTGAACCAACTGTAAACCCTGTATATGATGGAAACCACTTCAAGCCAGGGGGTGCTTCAGCACCCCCCACACTCCTATGCACACTTTACCTGACAGCTCAGTAGGGGGCGAAGGACAGAATAAGGATGGGGACTGATTTACTGACTCTCTCTAATCCCTTGAGGTGGTCCTTCAGAAATGGAGATGATCCACATTAATAGGGTGGGGTACAGAAGCAGGCATATTGTCAGAGGCATTGCTGTATCTGCTTTGCTAAGGACTAGAGATATCAGCTGTGTTAAACCAGGATCAACTTTAAAAGAATACATATTAAACAAAGTTTGCAGAAGTGCTGGACCATAATATATATTATCATTCTCATCCTCTCTTTCTCTCTCTCACTCTCTCATCTGGGTAATCTAGCTAGCCTATCGCCATACTGTCTAGGCACCATTTATAGCTTCATGTCTCTGCCGGCATAGCTATATACCACTGAAAGAGTTTAACAATATAAAGGTTCTAAAGGAAAATTGCAATGCAAAAGAAGAATTACTTCACCAAGACCAAGTGCCAGAACTTCTTCAATTTGCTTTACAGAGCAGGCTACAAGTATCTTTTTCTTGTCTACAAGTGGATCAGATTAGGGCAAGGTTCTTGAACTAGGAAGCAATTGAAAACACGGGCAGTCCTGAAAATTACAAACTCGCTACAAAGCTAAAGTTAAATCATGGCAGGACTTTGTTTTCCCTGTGTTTGTAATTTCCTGCTTTGACGGGTACGAACAGCATCCAAAGCACATTACAAGGACTTTAGGGGAGAAATGGACTATGATTTTGACTCTATCTCCAACGGTGTCTCAGAGTATGATTGGGATTGGTCATTTAATTTAACATTGGTGCATTTACTCTCATGCAGAGGGTTAAACTAATCATCACACTGGATGTCAGGGCAGATTTTCCTTCAGGGCATATTGGCATTTTACACCCCCTTGATGCCACCACAGGCGCTGTAATGGAGGGAGAACCCCTCTCCTAGTCTTCTTCACATTGGTATATAGTACGGGCCAGATTCTGCTACTCTCCCTCATAATATAGCTCCCTCTGCAATGGATTAGCTACTCAAGGCACAAAAGCACTACTCAGCCGGAGTAAAGACATGAGAATCTGACCCAAAGTGAAAAATAATATTAAGTCCTCTAATCCAGAATGCAATAATAATGAAAAACCAAATATTATTCAGCAACAATCAAGGGAACCTCTGAGTAAGCTACATTGAAGTAATAACAGTGCCTGATGGATCACATTCTTATTTGCTCTCCCAGTTTGAATCTTCTATTTTTTAAAGGTTCCCCACACATTACTCACATAAGTAATCCATCCTCACATAATTCCATTTACTTCAATGGGACTAGTGGCAAGAGTAAGAATTACTCATATGAGTAAGCTTTGCTTGCACATGGATTTTTTTTTTTATTTAGGAAAATAGATTATGAAGTGGCAGTTACATGCCAGCTCCTTGATCACTATGAGTTGTCTTCTGAATCAGTTTGAATGTGCTGCTGGTTGAATAATGCAGATGTTTCTGTGGTTTTATAATTAGGTATCCCAAACAAAATTCAGACAGCTTTGGACAGTTTACGATGGTCACTTCATTTTTTTTGTTGGCATATCATCCTGGGTTAGTAGGTTAAGTAGTTTATCCTCAACTGAACCAAGTAATCCTATCAGAACTCACTGGCCATCCACTTACACTTTAGAAGTCTTTCCTTGTTCATCTCTAGCTCAATTGATCTGAATGGTGATCTTGAACTTCTATTTTTGTTCCTTGTTTCTCTTAGTGTTCATGTGCGTTCTATCGTATTGCAGCTGCTGTGTCACTAAGGCTCCAGCCTCTTGTCTCTCTTGACAAGTCATGCACAGCACATTATTTGGCTCTTGTTAAGACAATCTCATTCTCTCACTGACTTAAATTGATTTATCATCATTTCATTTCAGATATAGGCTACATAGCAATTGGCATATTTATTTTTAATCCGCTCTTTAAAATGGCATCATTCAGAGGTGCTTAACCACATTACTTAATTTTCAATTTGTATTGCTATTGATTTCTAATATTCTTCTCAAGATATGGCACATCACTCAATAAAGCATTCTGTTTATATAATAATTTTATCTGGGTGCTAAATATCTGAGAAATTCCACTGGAGGATTGTGAATCAAAGATTTGGGCTGGTTGCTAAGTGAAATGATGGGGTTCATTTGCTGGATATGACGTGTGTGTTTGTGTTTACTGTTAAAGTAATTTGTGAAATAAAAAGGAGTGTAAAGAGTACTAGCAAAATAGATCTTTCATAGGCGGTGTTGGCTCTTTAAGGGAGATTCTAACTCCAGGGCTGCCCTATTCCCACTTTCCACCCAAAACAGAGGCACTGGGGGGCAGGTTGTTCTTAGCTAACATGGGACTGATAGGCTTTGCTGCGAAAAGGAGTAGGGATATCAGGCAACCAGAGTAGACCTGTTGGTTGCTCTCCCCAGTGAGGAGAGGTTCTGGAAGGGAACCAGACCTCTGGTGGATGTCTAGAGAGCTTGGAACAGAGTAATGAATCAAGCCTGAGGAAAAGGCTTGGATGGGAGGAGTTTGCTGTACAAGGCCTTGAAGAACTATTCTCTGAGAAACTTGGTTTAAACCAGATCTCACAAGGGTTTAACATTGTTGAGAATTTTTGCAATTTATTGCAAGTCTCATGACACAAGGTTCTTTCCTTAAAGCCCCAGCTCCTGGTGTTTAGTGATTACATGAGAATATCAACTTTTACTAAAATGTTGGCAGTTTCTAGCTCTTCTGGTGGTAGAGAAAAGCTTGAAAACATGAACCAAATGTATCCCAAAGCCTCAGAAACCACAAGACAAATTAAACAGAACTCAATATGTACTCTTTTTAAATGTCTCAGTATTTAAGCCAATCTCATGATTTCTGGGGAGGCTGACTCATGATTTTTTAACACTTCGGATCAGCAATATCAGGTACATTTGAGACTTCAGTAGAGTTGTCACTGGACCAAACCACAGTAGGGGCAAGTACAGGCTGGAGAAGAGTCAACTCTCTACAAAATCCTATAAAGTCTCAATAATGGATAGGTTTGGTTTAAAAGAAATAGCCCATCATTATTTTGCAAATATGGATGTCAGTTCAATTTGTTTACATGTGAAACCTTTAGTACTTGTGAATTCACCATGTTTCATGCTGGTCTGCATGATTCTGTTAAAAGCAAAAAGTTGATTGATGTAAAGTAGATGCATTCAATGGTGGATAGTATCTGTTTAATACATGCATTTGCCCCATAGTGGCTTTGGTGCAGAAGTTTGAATATCAGTATTAGATACTACAAGAATAATCCACAGAATGCCACTTGGAAACGTCTGCTATTGTTGAATATGCTGAAACATGAAATAGAATCAGAAATAATGGGACTGCTTTGTAAAGGCAAAAATAGCCCAGTTTTGCTAGCTTCCGTCTTTAGCAAATGCCATTCAACAAGCTTCAGTTACCTCCTTACATACCTGTTTAAACTTGCACTACCCAGTGCAGATGATTCTACTGTATCCAGAAAGACAGCCTTATTTTGAGCAAGAAAGAGGAATCCAAATCAAATAAATTGAGAATCAACCCCAACATTCAACCCAAACTCATATTAAATACAAATTCTCTTTCAGTTAATAGAAATGCTACAAAACGTACCACAAGAAAGGCTGTTCATTAAATATTTCTGCCCTACTGGAAGAAAGGCAGTGCTGGAAATCTTATGGGAACAGCTTGGTCTCTTAAGCAGACCTGGGCAAACAGTGCAAAAATGTAACTATGAAGTTTCGATCCCATTGTTTAAACTTGTTCGCTCTGTGTGAGTATTCCAGCAAACAACTCTCCTGCTGAAAAGGGATCTATAGATGAAGTCGGCAACAGGTTCATAAATAGTGAAATTAAATTAGCAGACACAAGTACTGGCACTGGAAATCTGGTCCTAAATGTTACGCTCATCCAGTCAGAAAAAAACGTCACCTATGTGTGCAGTGAAAGCCATTCAAATGGCCAATATGAATTTGGAATATTGAATACTCAAAGGACCTCTTATGGCAAACAGTTGGTCAACAATTCACAGCCTGAAATATGTTAGCACCAAACATGTCCAAAATTATTCAGGCAAACAAACAAATTAGTAAAAACAGTCTGACAGATCATTTACAAACAGGAAAAAAAGGGCAAAATGCAAAAGATAAATAGTGTGTTGTGAGGGTTTTTGCTGCGTTTTCCAGCCCATTATTGGCAGACTTGAAATCTCACTACGCCTCTACACTTTTGAGTGTTTATGCTAATTATGATGCTATTAACAGTGCTGGGAACCCAAGTTATTTCTGCAGCTGGAGTTCTATTGTGTGTGGCTTCAAATGACACTTTGTACTATGGCAGGTCAATCAAAAGCCATTTCCTACATAAGAAATAACAACTTGTTGGAAATATTAAATATTGTGAATAGTATTTTGTTATTTTGAATTAATGGGCAAGAATTTCAACTTTCATCATGCAAAACTGTACACACATTTTCATCTTCCTGATTTATAGGCACCTACTTGGTCATATGCATGTACAAAATCCTAATTTTCATGCACATATGACCCAATGCTTTTGAGGTCAATATCATAAATCCAGCGACATAAAGCCAGCTCCATGTGATAAAGAAAAACAAAGGCAAAAATTACTATCTAACTAACATATCGAACTATTCCTGCTGTCATTGAAGTCGAGCCAAATTTCCATTGATTACATTGAGAGTAAGACTGAATCTAGTGATGGTGTTCCTCAGTCTGAATTATTCATTGTTCAAAAAGGGGAATGTTTAGGTAGAAGACAATAGGTGCATAAGGGAATAGACAATGAATATGAATAAAACCAAGAGAAGGTAAAGAAGCTAGAGAGGACAAGGCATAAACAAGCCAATTACACTAGTTCTTGAACTAGAATCTTAAATAATGCATAAAGTAAGACAAGGACATGCAGCAGAGCTAATGCTTGCAAATAAATGACTGTACAATGCATAACATTCCCATGGTAAGGATGTCATGAAGAATACAAAATTTGAAAGAATAGGAAATACATTGAAAAAAGTAATTCAATAAAATCAAATAGAATTTTAAAAAAATAATTTCATAAAAATCATGGTCAGACAAATTTAACAGAGAGAACAAATTGAAACCTAGTGGAGACAAGTGTATAGTTGTAAGCAGGGGTGTCTCTATGTATTTTGCCATCCCAAGCACGGCAGTCAGGCGGCTTTTGGCAGCGCGCATGCGGGAAGTCTGCTGGTAACGCGGCTTCAGGGGCGGCATGCCTGCGGGAGGTCTGCCGGTCCTGCGGCTTCGGCGTACCCACCGCCGAATTGCTGCCGAAGCCGCAGGACTGGCGGACCTCCCGCAGGCAGGCCGCCAAAGGCTCCCTGACTGCCGCCCCCACAGAGACTGGCAGGCCGCCCCCCGCAGCTTGCTGCCCCAGGCACGCGCTTGGTGCGCTGGTGCCTGGAGCCACCCCTGGTTGTAAGCAAAACAGCCTATAAAATAATTAGTGTATTTCCTCATAGTCTGTGAGCATTATTAGTTCAAAATCTTTGCAACTATTCCTTTCTAATGTTATTCAATTAGTAACCACCTCCTGGTGTTAGGTCTGTATGCTGAGGGTCCCAGGGAGCTGTCTGCTCTCTTCAGCTTTTCATGTGAATTTAGCATTGGTAGAAGATGCCAGAGCAACAGCTGTGGTAACTGGCGTTCTCAGTGCAATCACAGACAAGACGTAGCACTGCAAGTGTCAGTACAAGTTTCTAATGTGCCTGAATTTCAGATAGCTTCTAGAAGTAAAAGGGCAGTCCAGTCTCTATGCCCACGCAGGCCTTGACCTTACTGCAAAGGCTAGCAGGAAGCTTACTGATTAGCTATGGACAACAATCTAGTGGCCAGTGGAAAGAGACCTCATTTCAAGCAGGCTATCGTCAAAGGGTCACTTGTGGTCACCCTCCCTGACCCAGCAATGAACTCTGTGCTGGTAGATTCCTTCAGCTGCAGAGTCCTACTAAAGTCATGGGGGCGCCATATGGTCACAGCAGCCTATGCTCATAAAGTACATTGCAGGAGCAGGAGCTTGTGTAACATTGGAAGGTCAATGAAGTCAGTCTAAAAGTGACAATCTTCTGCCTTATTCAGTCCTCTAGAGAAAGATGTTTTCATGTGGAGGTTGAGTGAAACCATGAATTAACAGGATTACTAAACCAACCCCATGCCCCAGCGAATTCATTATTAAATATCAGGATCTCTCATATAAGGAGCTGAAAACCTGAGCAAAACCAATGATTGTAACAGACGTTATTACAGCTAATACTGTTGGCATTGGCCTCATATCTCAGCCAAGAAGATCTTTGTTGATGTCTCACCAAAAAGGATGATTTAGTGATTAAGGCACGGGACTGGGAGACACGGGTTCTGCTCATGGCTGTCGCATAGACACGGCACATGACTTTGGGCAATTTGCTTCCTTTCTGTGATTCAATTTCTTGATCTATAAAATGGGGATAACTACAATTCCCTCTACCGTACAAGAGATCCTGAGGCTAAATTAATTGATGCTTATATAGGGCCATTCAGTCCTCAGATAGAATGTGCTATGTACCATAAGGACAAGATATTGTTTTATAACTTGATTTGTGACCTAGTGAGCACTGGCTGAAAGTGCCTTATTGAAATATCTTCAATACAGAGACTGTTCTCTTTGTAAACAAATGTGCCCTTTGCTTTATTATAAGCAAAGGAGGTATGACATGTCATGACCTGTCAATCAAACTTCAGATAGCAACTGCTAGTGCTATCATAGCAAGGTTAAATGTGACTGTACACAGAAACATTCCAGTAATGAAACTATGAATCAAACAGAAATCTTCTTTGCTTCTTAATGTAAATAGAACAGTCTTAAAGGGTTACTATCCAGGCTAGGCAAATCAAAGTCCTTGTAATGTGCTTTGGATGCTGTTCGTACCCGTCAAAGCAGACAAATGATATACTGAATACATTTTCCTTTTTTGGATGTTTGGGAATAATCCACTTTGCAAACAGATCACAAAATGTCCTGATGCTCCTCAAATGCATTTGTTATAACCAAATTTCTTCAGTGAGTAATTTTTATAGTCTGCTGATCACTTGCAAAAAGTGCTGGGGAATATTGACATTTAAAATTTGTGCTGTTTGACTGTGTTAGTTCTGTATGACATGTGGTATTATTTCCATTCCTTGACTGGATCACTTATGTAATGTAGCACAAATCTCCAGTTGCAAATTTTACAATTAACATACAACTCAAAATTTGCATTATGTTGGTTGGTTATGTACTGTAAGGCATCAGTTCACACACTTTGGCCCTGATTTTTCATTGTACCTTCTGCAATCTAGAAACATATGCCTGTGTAAAATGAGTGCATCAGCAGTAGTCCTGGTATACATTTATTTTATTAGTTTAATGTTAGGCATCTTTATTATTTTAAATCTAACTATCAAAGGCTCTAGACACCCTAACATAATTAATTATCCAATGGATATGTTTAAATTAAATCTCAGCAATATTAAAATCTTTAGTTCCACAGGAAATCGACCAGCCAGCCACCTATCCCCTTCATCCTCAAGGAAGGATAACCTTAGCTCTCTCTAACACCCCTTTCAAACAGATTCAGGCTATTTCAGACCAAGGAGGATAGAACAAGTTCCAGAGCCCTCATGGAGAATATCCTGCCAGACACCCCCCCTCTCATTTATAATAAGGAGGCAGGGCCGGCTCCCGGCACCAGCCCACCAAGCTGGTGCTTGGGGCGGCACCTGGAGGGGGGCGGCGCGGCGCTCTGGCCCGAGAGCGGGGCC
>NW_020664499.1:2905410-2921647 GCF_002925995.2 Terrapene triunguis
CCTCCCCCCGGCGCAGCCTCTGGCCGCCGCGGAGAGCGGAGCCCCGGTGGGGCTCGCCACCCTCCCCCCGTCGCTCTGGCCGCCGGGGCTCCGCTCTCCCCGGCGGGGCTCGCCGCCCTCCCCTGGGGGCGGGGGGCGGCGGGAGGCTTTTTTGCCTGGGGCGGCAAAAAAGCCAGAGCCGGCCCTGTAAGGAGGACCCAACTTAAGCACCCCTGCTTGATGCTGCAAACCATGGCCTGCTGCCGCTCACCCACACAAGGAGATGCAGGGGCCAGCAGCCTCTCTGTGCCTGAGGTTTCCCTGAAGGGGCTTGACTGAGAAGCCGACTGCAGCTGTGACAATATGGCCCAGTGAGAGAGGTGATCCCTCAGGTGGGTTGGTCCAGGGCCAGTTAGAGGTCATAACCAAATACCCTGAATTCCTCCCAGAGACCAGTGGGAAGCCAATACAGATCCCAAAGCACTGAGGTGAAATGACCCACTCAGTAAGCAAGTTGCTGCGTTCTGCACCAGTTTCAATTCCAAATGTTTTTAAGGGGTAGCATCACATAGAGCACATTGCAACAGTCTAATCTAGAAGTGACAGATAACAGTGGCACAATCCATATCCAAAAGAAAGGTCGCAACCTCCTAGCCAGACGCAGGTGGTGAAAAGCTGACTAGGTCACTGCTATAATACAATTCTCAAACAGCACCTGGGGTTTAAAATCACCCCTATGCTGTGAACGCTTCACTAAGGGCAGACATACTCCTTCAATCAGGGGCTGATATCACCTCTGCGTCTCTTCCAGCTGCTTCCCTCACCCCACCATCATCACCTCAGTTGTATAGGGGTTGAGCTTCTGCCAGCACACTTTCATCCATGCCCCAATCTTGAGGCCGTTATTCTGATCTGGTAATGTTTTATACTCACTTTATTCTGTCATTTAGGCAACAACATTTAGATTGAGATGTCTAACACTAGGAACCTATGGTTGAAAAATCTGGCCATTATTACTACTGTTGTGCCTCCCCACAGTCATTTGTCCAAGCTATATCTATTTCTATTTATCTACTTGGGGAGGCAGTGTGGCCAAGTGGATAGTGCACTGAACTGCCTTTCAGAAGCCCTGGCCTCTATTCCTGTTCTTGGCCTGATGGGTGACCTTGGGAATTCACTTAACCTCTCCATGCCTCAGTTTCCCCTTTTATGAAATGGAGAAAATTATATTTACTGTCCTTTATAAAGTGCTTTGAGATCTATGGATGAAAAGTGCTATAGAAGAACTGGATAATATTATGTCTTTTAATCTTTACCCATAAAGTCAGTCATTCCTGACCTTTATTTTTTTATTTCCTCTTTGAATTCCATCCAGCTTATCAATGTATGTCTAGTATTGAGATGCCCAGAAGGGTAGCCAGTGAGATACAGGATGTGTCACCTCAAAAGTCCTATATAAAAAAGATGATCAATTTCCCTGGTCTGTGACAGGATGCCTTTTTATACATGGTCCAAAAATATGATTGGCTTTTTTGCCATTGTCTCCCATTGCAAGCTGATAAATCTTAAAATATGGAGAATTAGGTTATGGCCAAAACGTACAAAGAGGGGGCGGGGGAAGCAAGCAAGAAGGAATGAAAAAAAAATTCCAGAATGAAAAACTCAGAAATAAAGGTAATTGGAAATAAAGGGATGATCTGGCAGACAACAAAGAATATGAGAGATGAGGAGACTGAAAAATAAAGTGACAGGGAATTTAAGAATCATGCAGAATATGAAAAGCCAAAAGAAAAAAAAAGCCAAGACTCATAGCAGAGATGCAACTGTTCTTATCTGCACTTCAGGGCATGAAATAATTCCTTTTTTTAATTTTGTCTTTTTAATCCTGTCAATTGGAGTTGTCGCTATGGATGTAATAGCAAGTATCCCCATCACAGTATCAAAGACTCTTCTCTGACACTCATTGAAATAGCATTAATGGCTGCTCACTAAGGGTAGTTCATTTAAATTTTCTCATGCAATGTTGCAGCTCCCCTTTAGTCAGGTATCAAGCTGCTATTTCACGCTCTGCTTGTAAAATTATTAACAGCTGGCCTAACATATGATCCAACTGGAGTATGGTTTGCTAGAATAAGACAATGCTTAATATGGCTGTTTCCTAGCCTCTCAAGTGCTTAGCTCCTTCCCATTTTGCAATGATCAGAACTGGCCTTTAAGCACAAAGCAGGGAGCTGAGTTTTGGGTAGAGGTGAGCCTGAGCCAAGACCTCAGAGCTGAATGATTTCAAACTTGGGGAATGTATAAAATCCAAACTCAGATCCAAATTTTGCAAATGTCCCCATTTGTAAAAGGCTGAGCTAATACCCCAGATATTGAACACCTGAAGCCTGACTCTCTTTTATACTAAGGCCCCCTTTACCCCATCGGCAGCGTAAAGTGGGTGAAAGTCAGAGCTGGTTGGAAATTCTCTGATACAATGGTCTTCTCTTGGAGAATGCAGGTTAGTCCAAATCAAAGCGTTTCATTTGCTTTCAAAGAAGGCCCAGTGGAACCCAGGTAGGGCTCAGCTGGAACCCTGCCTGCCAGGCAGGTTTTGAAAGACTCTTCACTGACACTTATTAGAAAGGGCTGCCAGCATTCATAACTGCCTGCCAGGGTGGCTTCCTGCCAGCTCACCCACTCGGCTCCTTGGCAGCCCTCCTGGATGGTTGATGAGGAGCAGAGACCCTGGACACTCAGCTGAGGTTCCCAGGGCTTCCAGTGTCAAGTTCTAGTGAACCTGTAATATTTACTGACTTGAAAAGCCATTTTACATTGCCAGAGTGGTGCAAAGAGGTCCTAATGTAAATGAGACTAAGGCCCCCTCCGTTTCTGTGTGGTATAAAAATCAGTATTTCCTCATGAAGCTATCAAACCTTTCAAGGTTCACCCTCGCTCATTAAGAAGGGAGGCAGCAGTTCAGTATTTCACTGTAAAGAACCCAGGCAAGACCTTACATCCCATTTCATCTCCATGGAAAATCCTGGCAGAAAAAGGAGGAGCTGGATTTGAGTTAAGCCAAACAATTTTAGTGAGAATCCTGCACCTCCCAACTTTGGCCTTCAAGTCAATCGGGTATTTAGCTTGCCTGACCTCGCTGGAAAGCAGCTGTGGATGCTAACCGCTTAGATTGCCAGTAAGTGAATTGTAAGTACTGCCCTACCAAAAGATACAGTAGGATGAGCTCTAAACAGTGTATTAATGGCATATCTAGTTCAAAACACCCTTTTTAAATGACGCACCTGCTGTTGCCTGAAAGTCTATTCATGGCAGGTAAGAAGGTATGAGTCAGTGTTTGCTTGCTAGCATAAACTTCAGTGTTTGCATTGAATTTCTTTTACTTCCTGCTACTTTCCAGCTGTATTAACACTGCTAAGCCAGTTGAGCTGATCATAATGTAGCAGTTTATATCCTCTAATGCTTTATACAGTGCTTATTTGTCTTCAACAATCCATTACATACATTATAATATATTATTTTTGTCAGTGTGAAAAGCATGCAAGGCAGTTAACAATGAATGGGAGGAAAAGTGCAGGAACTGGGGAAGGCAGCTACAGGCTATCTTATGAACACCACCACTACTGGGGGCAAGCCACAACAGATGTGCTTACAGTGATTCTGGGCAGTGCTGCCACCCCTGGGCAGTTCAGCGACAGTTTCAGAGCCTCCAGCAGCTCAGAATCAAGGCAGCACAAAAATAACTTATAGGTACGTCACCTCCACCCCTTCCCCTGGCCTATTAGCCTGTGTTGCACTTTATGGTATGTCTACCCTTGGAGCTGGAGGTGTAGTTTCCAGTTCAGGGAGACATACCCTTGATGGCTCCATCAGAGCTAAACTAGCCACCCCGAGTATGTACCTAGGGTCTTGGATAGGTACATACTTGAGATGGCTAGCCCTCCTACCTCTTGCACTGCTGTGGCTAGTGCACCAACTTGATCAGAGCTAGTGCAGGTATGGCTCTTTGAGCTGGAAATTACACGTCCCATTTAGTGTAGACATACCCTTGGCAGCAGAGCACAAAATCTCAATCAATATCCACATCATTGGCATTGGCGGTATTTGTAGAAGTTTCTGATTTATTGTTATCACCACCATCGTCCCTTTGTATTGAAGCAGCAGGCGGAAGCCCCAGTCATGGACACGACCCCATTGTTCCAGGCACCATACAAACACAGAACAACATCACAGTCCATGTCCCAAATAGTTTATAATATTTCAAGTGCTGGATTATTTGGCACGTGTCTGTTTCCACTAGTTTCTTTGCCAGTTAAAGAGATTCTACTGCAGCTCCAAAACTGAAATGATGGCATCGGGAGGCAGCAATGGGCTAATACTGTCATGTCACGTTGATGTATTGCTTTTTAAAGCTAGTATGTGCCATGAAAACATTGTGGCTCTTAGTCCCAGACCATCTGTAACGTGGAAGAGTTTCAGTAACGGAATCACAACATTAGCAATGGGAAAAAAGCAAAAATGTCACCTGCTCTTCCCCTCTTCAAGCGAAGGATTGTTCCCCACATACTGTCCAGTGAGGTGTCCTCTAGTTTAGCTTCAAATAATTCAAACACTGGGGCTTCTGGTGGGAGAATAAACCAACTACGGTACTTTGTGCACCATTTTATTACACAGAAACGGAGCGTGTCTTATTGAAGTCTTAAGGACTGGACTGCCTTAAAGTGAAGGCTATAACAAAGCATCCTAAATAGACCTTACTGGACTCTGCTGATGAAATTGAACCCTGGAGAGAAGGGGAACTGCATCCCATCTGAGAATCCAAGAGAACTGGGCTCTCTTTCCTGATCCAGCCTTCCGAACCATAGAGGGACCAAAAAGGAAACTGCCTGCTTGAGAAAGGAGCCAGTTGTTGGGAGTGAGCTGGTCACCACTCTCCTACTATCCAAAAATACCTGAGCATTCGCCTCATTCTTCCTAACCCTTTTTTTCCACTCTCTTCTATCTTCTCCTTTGTCTGTGTTTGGTTTTGATCTCACAAAAAGTAAGCTTAGAATTCTGGGTTAAAAGCTAGTTAATATTTTCCATCCTAGACAGAGTTAAAATTAATTTTTTCCTGCATACAGCAGTTAAATACTAGAGAGGCAGATTGTTTGATTTAGTCAAGCCCCATCTGGTGCAAGGCCAGAGATGGTGGAGCAAAGATGACTAGAGATGCCATGGGGCCAGTTATGCCTGATTATCATTCCAAGGGGTCATTTGAGGAGCTGGGCATCATTAAAATACATGGTCTCTGCACCAGGCATCAGAAATGGACTGACATAATGATGTTATACCCGTGCTATACTACAGGTAGCTAGATGCACTTGTTTACCAGCTACTTTGCACAGATGAATGCCACCCACCTGCCTCATCAGGTTGGAAACTTGATCAGTTGGTAGTGTGGAAGGCAGGCCCTGAGGGCAGATGGCATGCCTAAGAATGAAGGGACTTGCCCGTCCTTCTCCAGAGGTTCTCTGTATCAGAGGGGTAGCCATGTTAGTCTGTATCCACAAAAACAACGAGGAGTCCGGTGGCCCCTTAAAGACTATCAGATTTATTTTGGCATAAGCTTTCGTGAGTAAAAAACCCACTCCATACATCTGAAGAAGTGGGTTTTTTACCCATGAAAGCTTATGCCCAAAGAGGTTCTCTGCCTACCATTGGCCAGCCAGAGGGAGATGGGAGCCAATCACCTTCGTGCTCCCTTCCCTCAGTTTAAACCTGGTCCTTAGAGCCTCTTGCTCCTTTCTAGCTGCCCCACCGTCTCTCCCCATAACTGTAGTACAGGAGCTGTGTATTTAGGATGCTGTGGGTCCGACCAGTTGCCTGTTTTGGGGTTAGGAAGTTTTTCCTCATGGCATTTTGGAGGCATTCTTCAGTTAGTAGAAGTAAGACTTTGAAGGACCATTTTGCAACTTGCAGCTAATATTCACTGTGGTTAGAAGCTAAAAAGGGCCGGCTCCTAGAGGTAAGAGACCTGGGATCTTGCTGCTGGACCTTGTGCCCTATGGGAGAAGAGGAGTCCTGATGTCTTCACAGACTAAAGTCACCCCTTTTGTACCACTTCTCCCCTTCACAGAGGGAAGAATGAGCTGCTTTAGAAGACTGAGCTGAATGCTAGGAGTAGGCTGAGCAGATTCTACCCTGAATTATGGGTTATGTGGTGGGAGACCTGTGACCTACTTCACTAGACCCACTTAAAGGGGAGACTGCAGCGGGTAGTACTGAAAGGGGAACTGTCAGGTTAGAGGGAGGTCACCAGTGGGGTTCCTCAAGGTTCGGTTTTGGGTCCGATTTTATTTAATCTATTTATTACTGACCTCGGAACCGAATGTAGGAGTGGGCTGATAAAGTTTGCAGATGACACAAAGTTGGGAGGTATTGCTAATTCGGAGAAGGATCGGGATATTCTGCAGGGAGACTTAGATGACCTTGTAAATTGGAGTAATAATAATAGGATGAGATTTAATAGTGAGAAGTGTAAGGTGATGCATTTAGGGATGACTAACAAGAACTTTAGTTATAAGCTGGGGACGCATCGGTTGGAAGTGACGGAGGAGGAGAAGGACCTCGGAGTCCTGGTTGATCGCAGGATGACTATGAGCCGGCAATGTGACGCGGCTGTTAAAAAAGCTAATGCGATCTTGGGATGCATTAGGCGAGGTATTTCTAGTAGGGGCAAGGAGATGCTCCTTCCGTTATACAAGGCGCTGGTGAGACCTCATTTGGAGTACTGTGTGCAGTTCTGGTCTCCTATGTTTAAAAAGGATGAATTCAAACTGGAACAGGTACAGAGAAGGGCCACTAGGATGATCCGAGGAATGGAAAACCTTTCCTATGAAAGGAGACTCGAGGAGCTCGGTTTGTTTAGCCTAACCAAAAGAAGGCTGAGGGGGGATATGATTGCTCTCTTTAAATACATCAAAGGGATAAATACCAGGGAGGGAGAGGAATTATTTCAGCTCAGTACTAATGTGGACACGAGAACGAATGGATATAAACTGGCCGTGGGGAAGTTTAGGCTTGAAATTAGACGAAGGTTTCTAACCGTCAGAGGGGTGAAATTTTGGAACAGCCTTCCGAGGGAAACGGTGGGGGCGAAAGACCTCTCTGGCTTCAAGATTAGGCTAGATAAGTTTATGGAGGGAATGGTTTAATGGGATAACGTGATTTTAGTCAATTAGGTAATAAAGTGCCATCGCTGGTAAAATGTGGGTCTGGCTAGAGAATCTTGCCTGTATGCTCGGGGTTCTACTGATCGCCATATTTGGGGTCGGGAAGGAATTTTCCTCCAGGGTAGATTGGCAGAGGCCCTGGAGGTTTTTCGCCTTCCTCCACAGCATTGGGCAGGGGTCGCAAGCTGGAGGATTCTCTGCGACTTGAAGTCTTTAAATCACGATCTGGAGACTTCAACAGCTGAGTTAAGGGAAAGTGGGTGGGTCAGCTTTTGTGGCCTGCATCATGCGGGAGGTCAGACTAGATGACCATAATGGTCCCTTCTGACCTTTAAGTCTATGAGTCTATGAGTCTAAATGCTTGGCATTGGGGCATCAGGGTAGAGGTGCCCCTCTCCAGCATTAATAAAAGTACAGCCTGCCACTCAAATCCATTCTGGTGTCTGTCTTTGACCCTGACCAAAAGACCCAGAGGTTTGACATCATCTGTGGTTATGAAGACGTTTGAGAGCATGAGAAAAGACCCCGAAGTCTTTAGTCACTAGTCAGAGAGTGAACTAAAGAAAATCTAATCAAACCACAAGCTACTATATTTTATCATCAGTTAACAGGTGAGTTTTGGTAACTGTAGTGGCTCTTTGAGCTGAGGAATGAGTCTCAATATTATGAGAGAAAGACGCATAGTGTTAAATCTGTTTTTACACTCTCAAATTAGCAATGGAAGTCCAAACCAAGGATCATATACTGCTTAAATAAATACACAAAATATACTCTTGAGCCATGCAACCAAAAATGAACTTTCCTTTAAATTCTAGAGCCCTAGATTTTCTATCTGAGCCATGGAAGCGGTTAATGCTGGAGTAGAAACACAATATGCTAATGTTATTGTATAGAAAGAGTTCTGAATTTTCACCTTTTGGATTTGAAATCAGTGCGAAGTGAAAATACAAGTGACTGAGTGTGTGTAATTGGGGCTGTAGAGCCAAATGCAATGATTTAGTACTCTGTGAACTATGCATAGATCATCCTGAAGTGACTTGCAATGATGGTTTAGCCCCTTAGCCACCTCTATCAGAAGAGCTGTTATATTTGTTAAAACCTAAGTGGATGAAATGTATTGTGCTGGCTTTAATATTCATTACATCCAGTCAAAAAATCTATCTGTATTTAAATAGGTTCAGATCATTCTTTTATTCTAGTAATGTGTAAGTATTTTGGCATAGAACAATGATGGTGGTTTCATTGTTTTCTATTTAAAAATAACAATTTGACAAACTGAGTATGGTGTATATGTGTACAGCATGCTGTGGACTACTCATCTTCAGAAGAAAATGGTTATAAATGAGGAGGGGAAAATGGTTTTATTTCTTAGAAGCTTTTTTGGTTTAGTTATATAGAGGCCTTTTCCAGTTCAAAATGAAATCGTTCTTTTCCATTGCAGGGTTCAGATTGTATGAAACAAATATTTCTGGTGTTCAAAAAATGGTTTACGTTTCTTAAAAAGATTATTTTTCATGTTTGCTCTTCACTGTACCTCCTAGGAATGACCAGGACTGGACGTGCTGAAATATCAGCAGAACAGTCTTTTTTGCAAGGAGGCAGTATGATCTAGTGGCTAAAACTCAGGCCTAGCAGATCTCTATTCTGTTCCTGGCTGAGCCACAGACAGTACAGCTACAGGCAGCATTCCCCCTAGGTCCATAGCACTTTGTTTACTTACATGTTAATAGATTTCCTTGGTTAAGGATGTTACATTACTGCCCCTTCAGCACACCACACAGAAGATTGAGGGTGTTTGGAATGTTAAACTGCCTTAGATAGTTCAGCCACTAGGTGGCATTGTGTGTAAAATGCCTTATTTAAACAAACTTCAGCCATAGCTGCAGAACATTAAAGGACCTTATGATGAACACATCAGGTGTGTATAAGCGAGTCTGTAGCCAGGCCATATTTGATACAGAAGAACATAACATGGTGTCAGGAGTAAACTAAAAAGATAAACAGAAGGAACAGCCACAAAGGCTGTAGGATCTTATCAAACCTTCAGAACAGAACAATATTTTGCAAGATTTCTCTTTGGTATCAAGCTGCACAAAGAAACTGCAGATATACAGGTAATGTCTTTAATCTCTGCTATGGGGAAGTAGGCAGAGCATATCTTTAAATAATAGAATCATAGAATATCAGGGTTGGAAAGGACCTCAGGAGGTCATCTAGTCTAACCCCCTGCTCAAAGCAGGACCAATTCCCAACTAAATCATCCCAGCCACAGCTTTGTCAAGCCGGACTTTAAAAACCTCTAAAATCCTTTGACTTTAACTGAAGACAGTCACAAAGATGACCGTGAAAGGGTTCTGACTAAGTTTGATGCATACTTTATACCTCAGAAAAATGTGATTTATGAAAGAGCATGTTTCCACCAGAGAATTCAAGCACCATGGGGAAATGGTAAATGTTTTATAAGAGCTCTGCATACATTGGCTAAAAATTATGATTTGGGGCATGCAAAACATGAAAATATCAGAAACAGGCTGCTTATTAGGTTAACAGATGAAAATCTTTCACAGCAGCTACAACTGAAGAGAGATTTAATCCTCACCACATTGAAAAAGATAGCAAAACAGGCATAATTAGTCAAACAAAAAAGGTGGAGCAACTTGAATCTAACTTAGAAGCTATAAACAGATACTTGAGTATTAAAAGTCGTTATCATAAAACCCGTGAAGCAAGGAGAGAGAAATCCCAGACTAAGGGGGACAAATTCCACCCTTCAGGCACAAGGTGATGCATGGCCAGCTAGATGCACACTGTATAAATGCATGCATGAAATGTGGACATTTTACAGCTGTTTGCCACTCCAAAGCGGCCAAGAAGTTGACTCATATTACAGACTATCAAAAGCCATTGTTTCTGGGACCTATCACTTGTGATGACATAGAGTCTGCCTGGAAAGCAAAAAAAAAAAAAAAAAATCAAATCTTCATGACAATATTATTGACTTTAAAATTGATTCAGGAGTTATTGTTACAGTCATCTCAGAAGGGACTTACAATCACTCTCAACCTCTCCCAGAGGTGAAGTCACCTGACACAGCTCGGACTAGCCCTGGAGGTATTCTGAATTTAATGGGCCAGTTCACCACAGAAACAATTTGCAAAGACAAAGTTTATGCATTCAGAGTGCATGCGATCAAAGGATCAAAGACCAATAACCTTTTCAGCTGCAGTGTGGCAGCCAGGATGGGCCTAGTGAGAAAGATGGAAGAACTCAGAGGATTTGATGATACTGGACTTTTGAAAGGAGATCCAGTACAAATCAGTTTAAGAGACAATGCCGAACCATACAGTGTGCAAACACCTCTACCAGAGAGACCTTGAACATATTAGTTGCAGAATTATGCAAATTCAGAGGACATTGTTACCTGGTTGTCATAGACTATTTTTCCAAGTATATAGAAATAATGTACTTAAAAGAGAACATGTCACAGTGTTATCAATAAATTGAAGTGCACTTTTGCTCACTTTGGTATTCCAGAAAAAAATAGTGAGAGACAACAGATCACAATTCACTGCAGCAGAACTGAAGTTATTCCAAGTGAAATATGATTCTGATCACATTACTAGCAGCCCACATTACCAACAAGTGAATGGAGAGGCTGAGAGGGCTGTTCAGACAGCCAAGACAATCCTACAGCATGAAGAGCCATGCCTTGCTCGTCAGAGTTACAGATCAAAACCAATAGCAGCTGTTAGATACAGTCCAGCACAACTCCTAATGGGAGGACAACTCAGAATTACTGTTCCAACTTTGGAAAAGAATCTATCTCCGAAGTGGCCAGACTAGAAGAGAGTAGCCAACTCAGATAAATAGGCTATAAGAGCCTATAAACACGTTTATAACATATGTCATTCAGAGAACTGCCGGGTCTAGAAACTGGTGATTGTTAGTGTCAAAATGGATGGAGAAAAAGGATGGACAACTCCAGCTGTCAAAGAAAAACAATTCAGTGCCCAGATCATATGTGATTGAGTCCAGCAGTGAAGAGTTCAACAGAAAACATCAACATCTACGGTTTGCTCCTTAGAGAGAACAATCAACAGAGCAAACTCTATAGATGGTGGATGCAGAACAAAAAGAAGATGACTCAAGAATTCAAAACCAACCACAACCAGTCGTTGCAATTAATGGACAGTCAGATGACCAAGTTGTTACACGTTTGGGTTGTGTAATTAGAAAACCAGTACAATTCAGAGACACTCAACAGACTGATATGTAATGAACTGCAAAGACAGCATGATACTGTATTGTGACAAAGTTCCTCCTCTATCTTGGTGGGTCCTGCGCTTATTGGCGGATTTTCTGCCTCAAAGATTCATGATGTGGGTTGGGGAACAGCCCAGAGACCTTCCCCTCTGGGAGAACCCACAGTCCAGGTCAATTGGGAGGTTTGGGGGGAACCCGGGCCCGCCCTCTACTCCGGGTTCCAGCCCAGGGCCCTGTGGACTGCAGTTGTCTATAGTGCCTCCTGTAACAGCTGCATGACAGCTACAACTCCCTGGGCTACTTCCCCATGGCCTCCTCCAAACACCTTCCTTATTCTCACCACAGGACCTTCCTCCTCGTCTCTGATAATGCTTGTGCTCCTCAGTCCTCCAGTAGCACACCCTCTCACTCTCAGCTCCTTGCGCCTCTTGCTCCTAGCTCCTCACACTCCCACCACAAACTGAAGTGAGCTCCTTTTTAAAACCCATGTGCCCTGATTAGCCTGCCTTAATTGATTCTAGAAGCTTCTTCTTAATTGGCTCCAGGTGTCCTAATTAGCCTGCCTTAACTGGTTCTAGCAGGTTCCTGATTACTCTAGTGCAGCCCCTGCTCTGGTCACTCAGGGAACAGAAAACTACTCATCCAGTGACCAGTATATTTGCCCTCTACCAGACTCCTGTACCCCACTGGTCTGGGTCTGTCACAGTATATATTGTAAATGGTAGGAAAAAAGGGGGAGATGTAACAGAAGGCTAAACTGTATTATACAGTTCAGCCACTAGGTGGCACTATGTATAAATACAGTAGCTCCTCATTTAACGTCGTCCCGCTTAACGTTGTTTCAGTGTTACGTCCCTGCTCAATTAGGGAACATGCTCATTTAAAGTTGTGCAATGCTCCCTTATAACGTCGTTTGGCTGCCTGCTTGTAAGATTCTGTGGAAGAGCAGCAACTTTACAAGGGAGCATTGCACAAGTTCTGCTTCTCCGTCTCCTCCCCCTCCCTCCCAGTGCTTAGGACTTTCTGGGAGGGAGGGAGAGGAGCAGGGAAGCCCCGTGTCTCCACTCCTCCACCTCCTTCCCAGAAAGTCCTAAGAGCCGCCAAACAGCTGTTTGGCGGCGCTTAGGACTTTGGGGGGGGAGGATGTGGCGTACTTTGGAGAGGAGGTGGAGTGGGGGTGGGAAGAGGTGGGCCTGGAGCCCCAGCAAAGTCCAAGCCTGTTCTTCTCCAGGGAAGCTGCTGCTGCAAAGGTGCTTCCTAGCATCCTTGCCTGCAGCGGGCTGTGCCTGTGTGGGGTAAGCCCCGGAAACTTCCCAACCACAGTACAGTACAGTACTGTACAGTATATAATGCCTTTTGTCTGCCCCCAGAAAATTTCCTTGGAACTTAACCCCCCACATTTACATTAAATCTTATGGGAAAATTGGATTCGTTTAACATTGTTTCACTTAAAGTTGCATTTTTCAGGAACATAACTACAACGTTAAGTGAGGAGTTACTGTACTTTAAATGAACCTTAGCCATACTTGGCAGAGTATTAAAGGATCTTACGATGAACACATCTGGTGTGTATGAGCAAGCTCTGTAGCCAATCCATACCTGGTACAAAAACATGACTGAGGGTACCCTAGAAATTAGCAATAGCAAAAGCTAAGATTGCAGCTCAGTAATTCATATGTCCATGAGGTTTGAGATGCAATTATTTAACCAAAAATTAAGTTACAAGAGCTGATGAGACTAAAGGGGAGTACCGAAGACGCAAATTTAGACATGATAACCAGTGAGGGTTGTTGCCTGTCACCTTTAAGAAATCAGGTCTTTAGGTATTCATACATCACCAGTTATAACAGCTGAAGCATTTTGATTTCACCAGGTATCCCCCAGACTAGCACACTTCAAACAAATGCTATTGGGAATCTCTACCTGTACTGACCTTGGAAGTGAGACGAAATTGACTCAATTTACTGCTGCTAGGAATATCTGACTAGGTAAATGCAAAAGAATCAATCTATGCTAAATTCATTTGTAAAATAACATTGTAAGCCCAAGTCAATACTATTTCGTTACTGCTATTATTTCATTAAGAATTTTTTAAAACATCATTAAAATTCAGGGGAAATAGGCAGTTCATCTTTAGAATTCTAGATGCATGAAGTATTCTTGGTCCCTAATCTAGCAAAGCACTTCAGCCCATGGGGCTTAAAGTTATGGCTGTGTTTAAATGCTTGGCTGGATCAAGGCTATACCGAATGTCAACTCTGTGGTCCAACACAGTTTTAAAACAAACACGAGTGGGCAATCTAGTGGGGCAGCGCTGCAGCTTACACTGTGGTATTTATGAGAATGAGTTCTTTGGATGCAAAATTTCCACCACTAGGTATCAGAGACAGACCTCAGTCTTAACCATTGTTAATTTATTTTGTGGAGAGGGTTGACATCTTCCACATTAAGAACATTATGGGACCATGAGAAGAACTGCTAACAAAATCAAGGAAGAAAGCACAGGAGATGTAGTTTCATGAACTGCTGCAACTGGGGAGGAGCACAAGTTAATCTGACAAGAAACAACATCTGACAGTGAATGAATTTTCATTCATTTAGGAATTTGCAAAGCACATCTCAAGCTGACTGACATTACTACTTGCAAGGAAACTCAGTCACTTGATGATTTTAGTAGACTGCTATGGCCTTTAAAAACATTTGTAGCCTGGATTAACTCTTTGGGAATGCAGAGGTGGATTTGGTTTCCTTTCAAAAGGAAGAGAAAATTGCAAATAAAAAAACAACAACAAATATTTAAAAACTAAGTAGAAAAGCAAATCTATTCTAAGGGAGTTAGCTGTATAGCAGATTAAAAGACTTCCAGGTTTTAAACAAGTCAAGAGTACCAAAATGCAGAGAGTAGCTTCTAGATAGAAATGCAACAATGTTGAATTATTCCATTTTAATTCTGATAGATGGCAAACCAAGGCATTCATAGACACCAGCAAAACTATAGGTGGTAACTATTATTCTCCTTTGAATATATTGCTGTTGAAAATAGAAGAATCTAATACACCTTTACCCCGATATAACACGACCCAATATAACACGAATTCGGATATAACGCGGTAAAGCAGTGCTCGGGGGGGGGGGGCTGCGCACTCCAGTGGAGCAAAGCAAGTTCGATATAACGCGGTTTCACCTATAACGCGGTAAGATTTTTTGGCTCCTGAGGACAGCGTTATATCGAGGTAGAGGTGTACCATGGATTCTATCTTAGTCATATTCAGTGCATACTTATTTGGGATAAAATATGTAAAGGTTGCAAAGAACCTCCATCTCTCATAAAAATGATATAATTAATAAATCAGCAGCACACGAGGGACTCCTTGCATCCCTCCATTCCCCCCACAAGCTGTCCAGTTTTATGGCTCATGATGTCCCAGTTTTTTTGTACGTCAGAGGCAGCAACCCTACAGCATCATACTAACAAGAAAATCACAATTTTCCATAGCTTGGACATGAAACCAGGTGAAACTCTGATTTTTTTTTCTTTGAAATGTTGGGCTCATTCAAACATGAAGCTCAGAGTGCCAACCTACATGAATGGAAATGAGAAAATGGACATCGTTTTAAAAAGTGTTTTGTGCCATAAAGGGGCCTGATTTTCAGAAAGTGCTGAGCTCTTGCCCTGTGAGGACCAACTCTGGCTCTAGCACATCCCTCAGGTAAACAGGCTGTGCACTAGGCAGGGCCATGAAGCTTGGGGGAGGAAATCCTCTCTCCCAGAAGGTCACAGAGTGACACTTTGAACACACTATTCCCCTCTCATTGTGGAGAAATAGCTAGATCTGTAGACACAGATCGACCAGTCCCATCCCCAATTCTCCATTGAACTGCTGCCACTGCCTACCTCTCCAGCCCATCTTTCATGGCAGCATGTGCTCCCCAAACTCTGCTACTCCATGTGGTGCCACTGCAGTTAGGCTCTGTGCTCACCCAAAGAACTCTGTGACAAAGCGGTGCGGGCCGAGGGACGTACTGGCCGCCTCTATTTCAGGACAGATTCTTGCATATCTGATGAAATTAGAGCTGTGTTACATGGATCACGTACTGGAGCATGATCCATGGACCACAGCTCCTTTATGCTTTTCTTCATTATTGTTCTTTGTTTCTGGTTTCCAATTTCATGGAGCTGTGACACCTGGTTTTAAGTTTGATTATAGAACTGACTCACTTGTCCAGGTTTTCCCAAGATCCTCCCAGATTCCCCTGGATAGCTACCTCAAAAATGGGAGGATCTTGGGAAAACCTGGACAGGTGGCAGCCTTATACAAAAGCCATAAACTGGCGTACGTCATTCAAAAGGTTTACGCCACCAGAACCTTTCAGCCAAATGAGTCAGTTCCATAATCAAACTTAAAACCAGGCAAATTTCGTTTCAGGTGTCACAGCTCTAATTTCATCAGATATGCAAGATCTGTCTATAGTCACAGGGTACTAGTGCCTGAGTTGGACCCAAATTGGACCTTTGCTGACTTTGGCCCTTGGGGTCCAATTCAGTGCTTGCTGAAATCAATGGAAAGATATCAGTTGGCTTCAATGGCCATTGTATCAGGCCTTTGATTGTCTTGCAGCATAGATTTAGATCGCCTTCACTTCACTAGACCTGCCTTCATGTTTGCTGGGAATTTAAATATACAGCTTGCCATCATGGATGTACTTTTGCCATTTTAAGTTGCTAAGTGTTAGTTTTGTTGGGTCCTTCCATACAAGGTCATCTTCTCATGAGCCCCTGTTTT
>NW_020664499.1:2922047-2979186 GCF_002925995.2 Terrapene triunguis
TATCTCTGAAGCAGACGACTTCTCAAAAATTGTAGACCAGTGTTATGGGCCAGGCTCCCTGGCACAAATGCATTTCCCGAGATGCACCATGATCACCCCTCTTGGTGAGCTACAATTGTGCAAAATGGGAGACCCTGGCCACGGTGCATTAGAAGAGAAGCAGTCCAAGTGGGGAACCCAGCCAATAGAACTGAAGGGGGGCATAACACAGCCAAATTGTCTGTGGAAAGAAGACATTTTCTCATGAAATAAAATTCATTTTTCTGAACACCACATTTTCTGTCAAAATACAATTTCAATGGAAAATTTTCAGCTAGGTCTAATCAGAAGTTCTAAATCCAGACTTACATATCTTTTCCAGCTGACTGCTAGTCCAAGAGGGAGGAACCCTTTGAGGGCGTGCACTGTATTACACATGCTCTGTGGCTCTACACCACCATCCCCCAGGCCTGGTTGCCATGAATTACATTGGCTTGGGCAGAGTCACAAATTATACTTCTAAGAAAGTTGGGTAACAGTGGAAAAATTGGTTAACTGTGTACTTGCCCAGTGCACAGTAGAGGTCCTTGTGGAATACATACTGTGGAAACTGTTGCACCCATAAGTTCTTTCATTCAGAAGGTTCTCAAAGATTTTCATTATAGGTGAAGCTGGGTTTTCTGTTGCTTACAACTTTACCAGACATTAACCATTTGGGCTGAAATTGCCCATGTGTCTGCCTCACACAATTTTTTGGGAAACTTCAGCCATGTCAAACAATTCTGGTGACCTTTTCTTTGAACCAGTCTAGTGCCTTCACCCTTTGGTGCAGAGACTTTAAATTTGGCAGGGAATTCACCCTGGTGTCCTTGATGTGTTTTTAGCCATCCCCATGAAAATCCACCCAAATTTGGTCACACTTTTCACAACAAAGTCACTTTAATAATCGGAAGTGTGGCTGTTTGTTTATATCCCTGTGTGAGAAGATGTGGGGCTGTGTATAATAATGATATGAATACAGCAATGAAATAATGTTATAAGAGAGCAATATTAATTTAACTGTGGATTTAATAAGGCGATGATCAGTCCAACAGTCATCAGCACTTTGTCATTGCTCTTGTGAGAAGTACATCACTACAATCTCGGGCACAAACTATAATGTAGTCGAGGAGATGCCACTGCTTTGACTGTGGCTGTCTCCAAGATGTTTTGAAGTCTTCCTTTTGTCGGAAGAGAGTGTTCATAATAATAAGTTCATGTTCAGCACACTTGGTCAGGAGCAGAATTCCATTTGAATTGCTTTTGCCAACACCCTCTTTCCTGATTGTTCCCTTCCACAGGTCTGAGTATCGTCCCACACGTGCCTTGAAATACCCCAGAAGGATGATCTTGTCTTCTCTAGGGGTCCACGATAAAATGGTTTCCAACTGAGAATAAAAATCTTCCTTTACATTCTCATCGGCATTCAGTGTTGGTGCACAGGCGCTCACAATAGTTGCTTGTTGATTTTTGGTGAGTCTGAATCGGAGTGTCATAAACCACTCATTGATGCCAACTGGTACCTCAGAGAGGCACCTTACAAGCTTGTTTTTTATAGCAAAGCCCACTCCATGCAATTGGGGTTCATCTATAGATTTTCCCTTCCAGAAATAGGTGTATCCTCCTTTCTCCTCCCTCACCTGTCCTTCGTCAGCTCTTCTAGTTTCGGACAAAGCAGCAATATCGATGTTAAACCGACAAGCAATAATGGCTGTACGTTGCTCTGGTTGATCACTATTTGAATTGTCCATCAGGATATGTACGTTCCAAGTTCCAAAGTTGAAGAGTTTCTTACATTTTTGACCGCTGAGGTGGTGATCCTGCTGGATGCGGCTATCCAGCCAGGAAAAACAAAGGCAAGACTACTTTTCCCAAATGGAGGCTGTAAAAGAAACAGGTCAGGTGCAAGTTGAAGATTCAAGATTTGAAGGACCCTATTAAGCGTGACCACTTCCAAGCAGTCTTAGAAGAAAAGCTCCCATCAGAGTTTTCAGAAGAAATTGAGGAACACTGGAGCCAGTTGAAAGCAATAATCATCAATGCCTGTGAGGAAACCATAGGCTACCAAACCAGAAAACATCAGGACTGGTTTGATGAGAATGATGCTGAACTTGAGCAACTCATTAATGAGAAGAGAATGGCATTTCGTGCTTGGTTGAATGACATAAATTGTAATATAAAGAGAGAAGCCCATGCCAAGGCAAGGGCGGAAGTCCAACGTAAAACCAGAGAACTCAAGAACAAATGGTGGTCTGAGAAAGCTCAAGAACTCCAACATCTTACAGACATCCACAATACATGTGGTTTCTTTAGTGCCACCAAGGCTGTTTATGGGCCAATTTGCCATAGTATGAATCCTCTTCGCTCTAAGGATGGAATCACACTTCTGAAGGACAACAAAGCCATCAATTCTCGCTGGAAAGAACATTTTGAAGATCTCCTTAACCATAATTCTATGGTTGCAGATGAAGTCCTTGAGCAAATCCCACAATGACCATTTAGGGATGAGCTCGGAGACCCTCCTAATTTGTATGAGGTACACAATGCCACCAAGCAGATGAAGAACAACAAGGCAGCAGATCTAGATGGGATCCCCGCTGAAATCTTTAAAGACAGTGGACCAGAGCTAATTCAGCAGCTTTACCTGCTTACCCTTAAAATCTGGATAAAGGAGGAGATACCCAGTGAAATGAGGGATGCCCTGATTGTCACCCTCTTCAAGAAAGGGGATAAAGCACATTGTTGAAATTATCGTGGTATCTCCCTCCAAGCCATGGCAGGCAAAGTTCTGGTGCAGATCCTTGCAACTCGCCTTCTGCCTCTGTCAGAAATTTTTTTACCAGAGTCACAGAGTGGTTTCCGACCATGTCGTGGAACTGTGGATATGATCTTTACAGCACGGCAGCTGCAAGAAAAGTGTCGGGAGCAAAACCAACCACTGTACATGGCTTTTATTGATTTAACTGAAGACTTTGATTCAGTGAATCACCATGCCCTCTGGACTGTACTCTCTAAGATTGGATGTCCTGATAAATACATCAGTTTCCTAAAATTGCTTCATGATAATATGAAAGCGACTGTTCTGAGCAGCACTGGCTCCCAGAGCGAACCTTTCAAAGTACAAACAGGAGTAAAACAGGGCTGTATCATCGCTCCAACCATGTTTGAGTTTTGTATCGCCATCATTCTTTACCTAGTTGCTGGGAACTTTACAGCTGGTGTTGAAATCATTTACACAATGGACGGAAAGCTGTTCAGGCTTAGCAGGCTGAAAACCAAGAGTAAGATCTCTACAACATCTATTGTGGAACTTCAGTATGCTGATGATAACGCAATCTTTGTCCACTCTGAGAAAGATCTTCAAACTATCTTGAATGTGTTTGCCGATGCTTATGCATTGGTCTCACTCTTAATATCAAGAAGACTAAAGTGCTCTATCAGCCCTCTCCAAATGAGGTATTACATACCCCATCTATCAAAATCAATGGCGTGGCACTGGAGAATGTCGATCATTTCCTCTACCTTGGAAGTCATCTTTCATCCAAGGCACATGTTGATGCAGAAATTCAACATTGCCTGAGCTGTGCCAGTTTAGCTTTTTCTCGTTTACGGCACAGGGTTTTTGAAGATCACAGACACCAAGCTTCTTGTTTATAAACCCATTATTCTCCCAAAACTGTTGTATGGGTCTGAAACTTGGACAACCTATAGACACTACTTGAAAGTTCTTGAGAGGCACCATCAATGCTGCCTTCGTAAGATTCTGAAGATCAAATGGGAAGACAGGCGCACCAATATTAGTGTCCTGAAAGAGGCAAAGACCACCATATCGAGGCAATGATCATCTGTCAGCAATTCCACTGGACTAGTCACATTGTCTGGATGCCAGACCATCGCCTCCCAAAACAGATCCTGTTCTCTCAGCTGAAAGAAGGGTACCGTAACGTAGGTGGACAACTGAAGCGTTACAAAGACTTACTGAAGGACAACCTAAAAAGTGTAATATTGACATTGACACTTGCCCAGGATCGCTTAAAATGGAGTGAAGTCCTACGTGATAGTCCCCTGCATTTTGAACTTGCTCGCCAATAAGCAGAAGAGGACAAGAGGCGCAGAAGGCAGGAGAGACTGGCTTCCAGTCATGGTCAACAGCCTCCTGCTGAGCCTGAAAACATCTGCCTTCATTGTAATAGAACTTGTGGTTCAGGGATTGGCCTTATTAGCCACCTGAGGACCCATAACTCCCATGGAAGATGATCATACTCGGTAACGAGTGATCACCCATCATCATCAATGTTATAAATACGGTAGGTGACCTAGGCAGTGATGGGAAGTTACTGTATAAGGGCGTGATAAAACTTTCCAGAAGGAATGCAATGATGTAGGGCAGTGTTTCCCAAATTTGGGACGCCGCTTGTGTAGGGAAAGCCCCTGGCGAGCCGGGCTGGTTTGTTTACCTGCCCCGTCTGCAGGTCCGGCCGATCATGGCTCGCACTGGCCGCGGATCACTACTACAGGCCAATGGGAGCTGCTGGAAGTGGCGGCCAGTACGTCCCTCGGCCCGCGCCGCTTCCAGCAGCTCCCATTGACCTGGAGCAGTGAACCGCAGCCAGTGGGAGCCGCAATCGGCCGAACCTGCAGACGGGGCAGGTAAACAAACCAGCCCGGCCCGCCAGGGGCTTTCCCTACACAAGCGGCGTCCCAAATTTGGGAAACACTGATGTAGGGTAATGGGGAGGACGGGGGCTGTGGGTAAAAAAACAAAAAAACAAAAAAAACCCAAGAAGGCAACACAATGGTCCCAAATAAGCAACTTTCCACCAACCATTGGGGTGCAATTACAAGACAATGGCATGTTTCCTGGCTCTAAGCAGGCCAATGTGATGCAATTATTTTGTCAGACTGGGAGACTAGAGATCAAAAGAATAGTAAAAAAAAGGCTTCTGAGGAAAAGAAAGAGTATGAGTTGCTAGGGACTGTCAGTGGGCTCTGAGAGGGAAACAAAGTAGCCACAGAAAAAGGACCTGTGGAAGAGTTTATTGGGAGTTAGGCCTATCATCCATGTGGAAGATGGTGCAACACCTGGCAAGCTGGACATGTGTGCTGTCAGTTCACTGTTGTTTTAAAGACTTTCTCTGAAATGTTTGTTCTACATGTGTTTGGTCATGACTGTCAGTCCTGCTGAGGTAAATCACAGTTGATACCGAGGGGACTGCAATCCAGGGCGAGAGAATCATGTGCTTCCATCCCGAGAAAGGCGATGGCCCAAGGCCTAAGAGAGCCCAGGAGAGAGCAGAGGAGCAGCTCACCAGGTAACTGACACCCTGTATTTTGTATCTGTGCTGTTTATTTCCTATTCCTGGTTATAGAACTTTTGCTCGTCTCCTCCTTCTGCCTGCAGGCTCCATTGTTCTAATTGCTGCAGGTCACTTGGCTGCTTGGTTCTGTCTTCCTGTGTGTCTATACACCTTAGGGAGTTACATTTGCAAATTGGATTGTGGTTGAATTCACACCACAAGGAAACCTTTACAAAGCAACCTGTAATAATCACACAGGACAGCCTCTGAGGCTTGGCTTTATTGGTTCTGTTTATTTTGTATGAAAGGGAAATCTAGGACAGTGGTTTTCAATATTTTCCATCCTCCTTTCCCATACCAGGACCTATCCCCCAATGCAAAACCTCCTTCCCTTTTCACTGGGCTCTAGCTGTGACCTCATCTCCAGTTTAGCAATATGGGAAGGGCAAGGTGGTTGCCAACTCCAGGTCGAGAGCCTCGTCATGAAGAGAATCTTGGACTGGGAAATAACTAGCTTCTGTCATTTGACTGTGAAAAATGCTTCATGACTGTAACAGAAGCCATTCAATGGACTACCTGGAATGGCTCCTCAGTCTGCCAGCAGGCCAAAGATCTCAATCTGAGAACTTCTCGTGTAGCAGAATCTGGCCTGCACAAAATCAGAGGGCAATGCTGAGAAAAATGAGGGTGGCAAATAGAATTACACATAAAAGCTTTCATGATTCACTTCTTAGTGGCACCTATGCAAAGAGAAACAATATAAAATTTCCTCACACAAAATTCATCAGTATTTTCACAAGTTTGTTACCAAATCATTGCAGCCTGTAGTGGGGCAGTAACCCCGCTCCTGTCCTGAAGGGCTTAAAACAGCCCTGGGAGAGGGCTGTGGTAGGGGAAAACCTGGGCTGATTGGGGAAGTAGCCACAGCTGGGCCACGCTCCAATCAGGCTGCAGCTGGCCCTTATAAGAGGGCAGTGGACCAGGGACCAGTCAGTCTCTCTCTGCTTTCAGAGAGAGAGGGGCCTGGCTGCTGGGAAGCTCAGGGTACCTAGAGTAAGGCAGGGCTGCGGAAAGGCCAGAGGGGTTGGGGAGCTCCAGGCTGGCAACTCCCCAGGCTGCAGGGCTTGTACAAGGTCCCATAGAGGTACTGGGTTGCAGAGAAAGGCAGCAGGTCCAAAACCCCCTTGCCTATGATGAGTGGCTTATACTACAGTCTGCCCCAGGGGGCTAGTTGGTGACTGGCAGTAGCCTACAACTGAGGCGAGATGGGGGTTCCCTGGGGAGGGGAGACCCCGAGACTGAGGGGTGTACTGCTAGGGGGCAGCATCCCAGATAACGGGGCACCGGAGTCCTGGGAGGGACACAGAGGCCAAGCAACAGCGGGACACCGACCTGCAGAGGGCGCTCCGGAGGCTGGAAATGCTAAGTCCTGGAGACGACCAGCAGGGGGCGCCGCAAGGGTGAGTCCCGCACCGCTACCCAGCCATTTGAAATGTGAACCCTCAAAAATGTGTAATTTTCCAATATTTGAATGAATAAACTCCCAGAGAAGTTTTTCTGGGACAATGGGCTCCATCAAATGAGAATGTCCCACATGTCTTCTGCTTTGGGCTTACAGTTCGTTAAATAATGCACATTATGTTTTTCCTGCAATACATTAAACAAGAAAAAAACAGCAACAATGAAAGTGCAAGGTGTTAGCGGATATAAATTTATATGCCAGTTTATGCCAGGTGAGGAGCTGTTCCATTATGAATTTCCTCCCAACTGTAAAGGTTTCTTTCTAAGATGAACACAACACAAACCCAGTTTAGGGCTTAGGATACTTTCATTCTTTTGGACCAAATTAATAACACTTGAATTCGGGGTGTTTCTTCTCCTTACATTGATTGCATCCATAGGATGATGCTTCTGAACATTTCCAAAGAGCTCCCTAGAGGTTTGGCACTTAAAGCTTATGGCTAAAGACTGAACAATGAAGCAGGTCACCATGTCCTAAGAAATCAGGTCATTCTGCTGTATTTCATGTTATCATTTTGACAACAGAGGTTGGGGGAGCAGACGCGAGTGAAAACCAGCTCGTTGGAAGAGCAACTTACTGAGTGTAAGTGTAACAGCTAATACTTTCAGTGTAAAACCTACTTTGTCTTTATGAGTGCACAATACAATAATTATATTTGTTATTTGCATTGATCTTTTCCATTTGTGTGAAGAGGCATCTATTTATCAGCCACACACATATATTTGATGTGAAGCCCACTGTAGAGCTGAGAATTTGAGAGGGGTGGGAAAGAATAGATGTTATTGTTGTGGGTATTTGTAAGAACTACTTGAAAAGAACTACATTCCTATATTTTGATATTGTAGAATTTTAATTTATGTGAAGATGCCCACAGTTTGAGATGCGTACTTACTCAATGTCTATAAACTGAAAGGAATTGTATCCTTATCATACATATGATGGACTGAAAGAATTCCTTCAGTCTATATATATGAGCACGTATAAGATTTCTTTCTCTACATATATACATTTGCCTTTTATTGATGAGGCAGTGAGGTTACTGAAGCTTTCCTGAGGATGTGCAAAGTCTATTTTCTGATGTAAACTCTGGATCTCAGCTGGTGTAAACAGAAGTCAGTGGAGCTATTCACTAGCTGGGGATCTGACCCCCTACATCTGTTACCTAACCTCTAGCTAGGCTGCCACATAGAGAATAAACCTGAGGAATGGTGAAGGGCATTATTGTAATTTTGTTGGGGTGCCTGACTGTTGTGGATTCTTCTGTGTACATTGAGAGCAAGCTGCTCAGAAATGAAGCTGTGATCTGCTGACAAGCTGAAACAGATGGGAATGAGCGAGCTCTTCAGAACATCTGAGAGCTTAATTAAAGGCAGGCATTTTCATAAGCTTTCACAGCTCTATTCAGAAAGGTTCTACCTACACTTGTGCTTGCTGACAGAAGTTTTTCCATGAGATGCAGCCTTAAACTGTACCTCTCCCATCACCATGTCTCTAAAATGCTATTGGCAGATGGGAAAGACAAAGAGAAACAGTCACATCTGTAGAATGATAGAAACTGTTGTTGAATGGAGATAGTTTTTCAGTATAAAATTCACTATCAGTGGATCCTAAACCAGAGAGTTGGCTGGTAACACAGGGCCTGATTCAAAGTTAGTTAAAGTCCACAGAAAGACTCACACTGACTTTAATAACCTTTGGATCAAGCCCCTGGTATTAGTTCCCCCTCCACATAACCAGATGCTGTACCACATAAAAGACAGCTAAAAACACATTATATGCTATTATAATATAATTTTCCCTTCTGAGCAATTGCCGTAGCTGCTGCAGGGGTGCTACGTGATCACAAATGAGTGCATTTCTTCTGCTCCCACGTGGGAGTGGGAGAGCAGGTGGGTCCATAAGACAAGATCTCAGTTAAGATGTGGTCCAGACTATGAAAAAGTTTGAGACTCCTATGCCAACCAGAGCAGATCACAGTTGTACAATGCATCTTTCCAATAGCTATTGTCATGTTCAAACAATTGTTAGAGAGGTCTAGAAAGATTCTTCTTATTATATATATTTTTTAAATAAATGTAAATCAATATGGGTGAGATCACAGGAGACTGGACCAGAGAGAGAAATTGACCAAATCTTTGACTAAGGCAAGAACCTTTCCTGAGGTTTTAAAAGGTTGATTTTTTTTCTTTTTTCACTGTCATGAAGCTCTGCAAATCTAGGTTCTGCATAGGAGCTTAAGTGCCAAACTACAGCGAAAAAGTCTGCTTTCTCTATAGTTCTATATCCATTAGTAACAGGAAGAACCATAAATCTTGTTCCTATGAGATTTCCATTCCTATATTACTGTTTCAGCATGGGTTAAATTCTGATTTCAGCCACACTGGTGTGACTCTGGAGTAAATCTGTTGGCATGGGTGATTGATATCAGTGTAACAGACCTGAATCTGATCCAAAGGATTCAGACAGTTTGAATAAGGATCAAACCTTTAGGGCACCTATGGGGCACTTATAGGGCACTTTTCCAGGTTTGCCCATTACCATAAGGTCAGTCCATCAGGTAGCATAAATCATCATATCTGCATTGGAGCCAATGGAACTGCACTATATTTTCTTTTTTTTACCTTATAGTAATTGTACATAAATTTATGCTACTTGCAGAAAATAGCCACTTTGCCTACAGCTGAAGCACTTGGACACATTGTCTGTTAGTGTTGATGCTAAGCAGTTCTACACTGCATCCATTATCTGGCATTCAAAATACATGATGTTCATGGACAACATATTAAAGAGGATAAGAAGCAGTTTCGTACCATGCTAACTCAGCTGGCTTTTGGCAGCAGGAACTGCATCCATTTCAACAATCCTCCCTTTTAAAAAACACTTTCCCCCTGGCAGGAGTTCAATAGGACGATAGCTCAATTCATACTGAATACCCCAAACCCTTGAATATAGTTTATGAAATTCTAACCCCAACTCATCATAAAAACAGTGCAGAAAAACCATCTGTAGAGCTATATGACAAAGTCTTCTTAATATCACAAGCACTCTGCTCAGACCATTTGGAAGATACATTATCTAGATAGGCCCTTCTGTTAGTGCTTATTACAGAAATTTTACCAAATCTACCACCTTTTATTAAACCCAGGGGAGATTTTAAAATCACCCCATTATTCTGATGGCTTTAGAGAGGCTGTTTTCTCTGGCTAAAACATGCTTGAATGTAACATGAAAGAGACCTGGCTTAACCCTAACATTAAAATATGTGGAGAACTGTTTAATGGCAGAGCCAGATTGAAAGAAATATTTTAACTTTGGCAGACTTCACAAATTCAGGAGTAGTGTCTTTTGATCAATGTTCGCCTGAACGCAAGCTGCCAGCCTGCTGTTTGCAGACTGAGCTCCAGTTTAGAAACACTTTGGCCTTTCCAGCACTGGTCCTTGTTTAAAAGTTAGCAATCCTTCAGTTGATTCAAAATCTGGAGCCCGAGATATTCATGGAACATCTGGATTCTGCAAGGTAACAACCTTTAAGAGCATTGCAAATTCTCTTGTAAATGGAAAGGGGAAAAATAAATTCCTTCAGAACAGATATGCATCTAATGTTCTGCAGTGGGTGCAAGATATCAATCAATGCCCAAGTGCCACCTATTAAACTGAAGAAGAGAGTGATGTAAGAATATTTAAAAAAAATATTTACAGCCTAAGTTTTAAAAGAAAAAGCCATTGAAACCCCTACTGTGTATTTAGGCCCTCTAGCAAGGCACTTATGCACATGCATAACTTTAGGCCATTAAATGCAATGGGACTACTCAGGTGCTTAAAGTTAAGCACATGCATGAGTTTATGAGCTGGTTTCCTGATCACCAGCCTAACAGTTGAATATTCATTCATAATTCCTCACTGAATCAGGACGTGAACCACCATAATTCTAGTGTGTGGTGGCACATAGGTATAATTTATTTCAGTATTTTGTTCAACATTCCAACCACTAAAGGCTAGGTTGTGAGGTGGACTGGATGCCAGGGCAGGGGAGGAAGGAGGACTGGGACATACCGCCCTCCCTACCCTAGCGCTTCTGTACAGGTTACCCTGACCCTGGTCCAAGTGCACAAAAGTTAGGGGCAGTGTATGCCCACTTACTCCTGGGTAGAGAATGGCAGGGAATGGGTGGAAACTTGACTCTGCCCCCGCAACACTGTTTCTTTAATCAAATTTTCATAGAAGTGAGAAACTAGATGTGCAGAAATTGTAGAGAATATGAATGTTGTGCCATCAGTTTTTAAACAGAACTCCCTGAGGGAATGATCTATCCCACTATTTGGCTACAAAAAAACCCCTGATAAATGTACCTTAAGTTTGGCCAAGTTTTTTGCAGTCTCAGACAGGAAAATGTCCAGTTTGCTCCTCTTGGCCAAGTCCTGTTCTTCATGTACAATTTCTGAGCCCCCTTTTAGACTTGTGTATCATCATCTCCTCACAAAACAAACTGCCACCATCCCTCATCAAAGCTGCAATGCTCAGTTTTAAAACCTAGTAGTGAAAATTATTCAGTGAAGCCTATTTGGTATAAACTGCCTGAGTCTGAAATATGCAAGGTGCAGATGTCATCTGGGTAAAGAAGAGTCATATAAAGATATGTATTTGTTGGCTATATCCAGGTCTTGATGTGAACTAGTCTAGCTTCCTTCTAGAAATCTATTGTAAAAAGTGAGTTACTTCCTCTGCAAAGCAAATGATATTCGCTGCATAAGAGAAACAAGGTGGGTGAGCCAATATATATTATTGGACCAACCAACTCTCTAGAAGAGCTGGAAAATGGCTGGCTCCTTTTTTGTGACCAAGGATGACAAGAGCTAGAAGATACACATTTCTAGGATCCAGGAGTTTATTATTGTACTATGTAAATATAATGGAAAACAGACCTGCGGGGCCAGATCTGTGTAGTTCCACTGAAAGAGCTATGCACAGATTTACATCAGCTGAGGACCTGGCTTTTAGTTTGCAGATGATTGTCTCTCAGTGTCAGAAATAGTAAGGCCAAAGAGACTACTTAGATCACCAAGTTTAGCAGAACTGTTTCCTGTAACCTTTCCTACTAATTAGATAAGACATTACCATGTATTTCTAGGAAAGGTGCCTGAGCACCACTACTCTTGGCAGACTTCTCCAATTTCCAAGAACTCTAATTCAATCATCCTTCAACTTTTAGCCATTTTCTAGACCATCTAAGCTTTATCCCTCTGCCCTGCTCACTAAAACTAAACTGCCTGCAGTCTCTGCTCATGTGTCTTGTTCCCCAAATACTATATAACTTTTCCTTCTATGTATGCTCTTGAGTTCTTATGGTTTATGCAGAGTGGCCTAATCATCTCTCTAACTTTACATATGTACATGTCTGAAAATAGTATTGGCTCACTACATATTTAGTTCATCCACGAGCACCCACTGGTCTTACTGACTCACTGCTTTCAGGATTTCTAGCCACCCTGATTTGGATCTGTGCTTTTCATTGTTTCTTCCCAAGTATAGGACTGTACATATGTTATTATGGAGACTCATCTCATTGCACATAGCCCACTGTCCTCATCTCTCCATTTTGGAGCTTACCTGTCCTCTGTATCTACTACTCATTTTATAAGATGTGCATTTGAAGTCTCAAACATGAGTACTGCAAGGCTAAACACAGGCTACAAAGATTCCTGACTGGTGGCCTTTAGCCTACTTGTTCCTCTTTCAACATCAATTGTAAAGCAGACACATCAGAAATAAACAATTAGCATCTTTCAAAAGAAAGTTGAAGAAAACAGAGGTTTTGGTGTTTTCTAAGGGATGGGGAGAGATTTTCTAGTAACATTTTTTAAAATGATTTTATCCCCAGGTGTTTCAGGACTCCTCTTTTTCGAGTAATACTTATGCTAAGAAACCCACTATGCCTTGATTTAAAATAAAAAGTGGCAAGTTTGATTTTTCCCACGTGTTTCCACAATTGTATTTTATAATCTAGCTGGGCTGCTAAATTTTCAGTTATTCTTCTGATTTAACAAGGATGGCTGATGAATAGCTTCATCTTAGTGCATTTATGGGTCATGGTACTGGATGCTGTCAGGCAGCTTAAATGAGGATATCACAGCAAATCTGGCTTTTTGCTGCCCTGATTACTTTTCCAGCTACAGCATTAGCGATCTTGAGATATCCCTTTGACAATCAAGTGAAGAAACATATTCACGTACAATAGCGAGAGACAATCCCACGGTCCTCTGAACTGTCCATGCTGCTTTCCTTTCTCCACAGACTCTGTAAACTTTAGAACCAATCTTTCTCCTTTCTGCATGTTTTCCTGGTTATGTTGCTGCTTTTGCACAGCTCTGCTCGCGTATTTAGTAATAACATGAATTAGAATCCACATTTCAGATAATAATACCTTTCATTGTACTTTGGCACTTTAAATTTGACAGATACAGCTTGGAATCTGGAATTTCTGCAAATGCTGCCTCTTTCTATGACTAGTTAATAAGACTACTCACCTGCTTAAAGTTAAGCACATGCTTAAGAAGTTGCTGAATTGGGGCCAAAGTCTGTAAAGGGTTATGCCTCCAGTGGAACCTCAGCATGAGAACCCCTACATTAGAGAAAACCATTAATCTGAATATAGGATTTTATGTTACTGGGGGGTCTGGCCATTCCCCCTCAGCCACACAGAAACCTGAAAATAAAATTATGCTCAGAGAGGTAATGGGCCAAACCTGCAGATGTGTTATAGGTTTACAACCATCCCCCTACAAGGCCTAAACATTCCCTCACTTGAA
This sequence comes from Terrapene triunguis, assembly GCF_002925995.2. Taxonomy (NCBI): domain Eukaryota; kingdom Metazoa; phylum Chordata; order Testudines; family Emydidae; genus Terrapene; species Terrapene triunguis. The sequence continues at coordinate 2,935,691 of NW_020664499.1, forward strand.
AATTAATAACAGCTATAATATGGTACATATGGAAGCACCTCCGGGGACTGGATAGCACCTAGTTGGCCAGATGGTCAATTTCAGCCATGCCTGGAAAAAAAAATAATGCAACTGAATGGGCCAAGTCCAGTACCTCTTTAGCACACAGAGGCTTCCTAGTATAATCCAGTAGACAAGTACAAAAAAACTCCATCTTCATTAACACAGTATATTTTCCCCTTCTTTGCTTTGTATCTGTTTTGCTTCTCATCAGCAGCAATACCCACAGCGATATACAATGCTGAGGCTAACTAAGCCGCATCACCTCTTTGAATGTTTCTATCCTATTACTCCACTCAGTGGGCCATAATTCTAGCAACACATGCTCAAAGGATAGTCTCGTATCTTATCCTCCTTTCTTATCCCTTTGGAATGATCATTGCAAGACATAGCCCCAGTTTGCTTTTTTTCTTTTCTTCATATCAGTCAGGATCAGAAACCTCAGTGCTTTGAACATATTTGATTTTTTTTTTGACTGGCAGCAAAATTGAAGTCACAGCCTCAAAAGTATAAAGAGTCTAATATACTAAAGACAAGAGTGAACAACTATGTGTAATCGCTGCTTCCACTCTTTGATAATCTTTTCAACTCCGTTAGTTACATCATTAATAGACATCTGTGTGTTCTGTGATGATTACAATATACATTAATCAAAGGCATGTTATGCTGAGAGTTGGAAATTTATATATTCTGTTTCTAAAGCAGTAAAATTCATTCTTTGGTTGGATCCCACACAGCAAAACATTTTGCCCTATAAGAAAGCAGGCGTGAGCTTCAGTAGTCAAGGCCCAATTCAGAATATCAATGTACAATCAAAAGTTATTGCATAGCTATTTCATTAAATTGCCAGGGACCCTTCTTGAACAGGGTAATCAGACATTATGGAGAGATAATGATAATGCCAGAGTTAAGGTTGGAACCATTAAGTCCTGTGTTTAGCTCTTCTGTAACCTGTGTTAGCAAAATTGTTTTATCCTGAAAATTGCAATGTTTACTCTAGAGGCAGAGGAGAACTTTTCTGGCAAGTTTGCAGAAAATTGGGTCACAATGTCTGAGTTACAGATTATCAAAAAATTACCCCAATAAAGTGTTTTTACTTCTGTCTATTGTTTCTTTTTGTCTCTAACTAAAAATATAGCATTTTACTACTGCTTCAAACTCTCCATATAGTTACATGTCTTTGAAAACTTGTGCAGAGTCTGTATTTGAAGAAAACAGATTGCAAGTAAGCAATGGTATTAATGCTTGTTGTATCTAACTGCAATAGTAACACAGAAACGCATGTATAATGAAGAGTCCTTCTATACTTCACCATTATAAATAGCAATTTTTTCCTTAGCTCAAATAGTAAAGGTCTTTGTTTTTGGAACTAAAGGAGCAGGGTTCTAGAACCCCAGTTTTGCAATTGTGTATGTCTTAGCTTGTAATTCTGTTGAAGGTGTTTTGTTTGTTTGTAGCAATGGATTCATTACAAAATGGCACACAACTGTGAAAAGAACTAGCAAAGCTGTTTGAGTTAAAGATAATTAATTATGCTGAATGCAGAGCTGCTGCAGAGCAGCTCCTTAGCTAAGTTTGCAATCAAAGTTTTATTATAAGCCCTCTTCCCTTATACCTGCATGGGAAAATTATTTTTGCAATTAGCTTCAAGGTACACTAGAATTTTCTTGAAAAGGTTGAAGGCAATTAGTCAAACTATTGACTGGTAAGGAATGCATGAAGATGAATAACAGCTGAGAGTGATGGACACTTTTGAAAATCAGGCCATATGCTGTTTCAAAAATTTACTCAGTTGACATCAATGGGACTTGAATCAGAGGCTCTAAGAATGTTTCTGCAGTATAGGAGAAATCTGATTGGGGAATACAGAGGTTACATTTGTTATAATATGCATTGTGATATTTTACACATGTACATTGAAGAGATTGCATAAACCTACAGCATGTTTGAATGTTTTTCAAAAAACTGTATGTAATCTGAACCTTTTAAACATTACAATTCCATGCTTTTAAATGCTTAGGATTTTTTAACTATACGGTAATGGTATGTTATATAGGTATGAATAAACTTTAGATACAGATAGCCTGAGATCTACAGAACATTAGACTAGATGATCTGGTTAGACTAGACTAGACAAGATGATACATTCTGGGCTTAAACTCTAGCTCTATGAGATCGATATAGATACAGAGCAACCTTAAATAAAAATTAACTTTGTTTTTGTCTTTTAATTACATAGACTATGGAGCTGAGGGAAGGCAAGAATTAATGCACTAGTATGAAGTATAAATATATGTCCACTGTAGTATTATTCTTTGTACCATACTAGTGTCTAGATTCTAGAATCTCCATGAAAGATGAGAGTCCCATTGTGCTGGGTAGTAACTAACAGTTCATGCCCTGAAGAGATTGAAATCTAAATAAACAAGACAAAGGAAGCATTAATATCTCCACTTTACATATTGGAAATGGAGGTACATAGATATTAAATAACAACCAGGATGTCACGGAAATCCTGGGAGAGCCAGAAATTCAACAGAGATCTGGAGCCCTTGTTCCATACACCACAAGGCTATCCTTCCTCACCGATGCCCAGAATTTAAGGTTTTATTCTTTATTACTATTCGTTATTAGAACTCAGAATGTTTAGCATTTTCAGAATCTGGGGCTGTGGTCTAGGTCTGAAGTTTTCATGCCAAACTGTTCACTGCTATGAGAACCATCAGGCGATTGAGGGTTCACGTCTCTTCACGGTTGTGCTTGTACAGTTTTGGGGGGAGGGATAGCTCTGTGGTTTGTGCCTTGGCCTGCTAAACCCAGGGTTGTGAGTTCAATCCTTGAGGGGGGCCATTTAAGGATCTGGGGCAAAAATGTGTCTGGGGATTAGTCCTGCTTTGAGCAGGGGGTTGGACTAAATGACCTCCTGAGGTCCCTTCCAACCTTGATATTCTATAAACAAATGGCTATGATAAAACTAAGTAATTTACCCTGATGAAATCCTAGTAAAAACTAACATGAAAAGGAAACATATATCTAAAAAGAAAATGTGCACGGAGTGAAAAATTTAGGGTTGGGGGATGAGTAGTGTTCAAAAAGCATTGAATTGTTCGCCATGTAACAGCAAAGACAAATGACAAGGCAAGCTACATTTTGGCAGAGAAGCTCAATATGGCCCCACAGCAGCAAAATGTGTCAGCAACAGAGTTTGCTCTCCAAACTCTTATCTGAGATTTAGAGTTCCCAGGTTATAACTACAAGGAACACCACAAGGTTTCCACATAAACAAAAAAAGTCTCAACTCCAGCTGTATCAAAACCAGCTCTTTCAGCTACAAGGTGTTTAATTCTGCTCCATGAGAGACTCCCTTTTAACCACCACAGAGCTGATTTTATAAAGGTCCCTTGGTTTAACTCCTGATTGGGCCTTCAGCCATCAGCTTTTGTCTTAAATAAGACTGCAAGGTGGGAGTTAACCCCTTAAATGCCAGCACTCTGGAAGGGCCTCTGTACAAGGGAGCCAGTTCTTGAGCTGGCCCCTTTATGCAGCTCCAGTGTAGAAAGAAAGAATATAGAAACAGTCCATCGGAAACACCACTGGTTTAAGGCAATCTCTTTAGAGGGCTTATGACTCCCAGAAAAGCCCTGTGCTGGCCTCCCTCCTGGCCTTTGTTATGGACGGTGGGGTTCAGTGACTTATCTGCAATGTGCTATGCACTGGCTAGTCTTGTCTGATGGACAGCCCATAGGGTAGCATTGTAGCCAGAGCATAAGACATAGCAGCCTATGGTCTGCTCTAACTTACACCTGCCTCCTCCTCCTCATCCCATTCCCCCATGGACACTCCATTCCTGCACCAAGTACAAAAACAGGGTAATAGAGTAGCCAGGGACTTTCAGATTCTAGCAAACCCAGGGGAGAGAACAGTTATTTTGCACATTTTGTGAAGGCTGAGACTATAGCAGGGTTCAAAATAGAACTAGATAAGTTCATGGAGGATAGGTCCATCAATGGCTATTACCCAGGATGGGCAGGGATGCAAAACCATGCTCTGAAATGTCCCTAGCCTCTGTTTGCCAGAAGCTGGGAATGGGCCACAGGGGATGGATCACTTGGTGATTACCTGTTCTGTTCATTCCCTCTGAAGCACCTGGCAATGGCCACTGTCGGAAGACAGGATACTGTTGTATGGTTCTTATGTTTTTATAATACACATACATAGACAGTATTTTTCAGAGTTCCATTTGCCATTCTTTAGGACATCTGTGATTTGATATGAAATCTTCCCCTTACAGCCCAGCTTCTAGTTATGCCTGATCTGCCAGTGGAGCTCTAAACTTCTGCTCTCTAGTCATTATGATTTCACCAACTCAGCATCATGAACATCCAATTCCCACTGAAATCAATGGGAGTGTTGTCAGTGAGTATCAGAAACACCTAGAAGCCTGACTCCCATATGAGCTGGGGATCTAGGCACATCTGAAAATCCCACCCAGCACCTATCTGGATCTTAAAGTGCCTTAATACCTTCAAAAATCTTGCCCTATGTGCCTTCACTGGATGGTCAAACAGGGTGTGAGTGGCCTATCATCATAAAAGCCACCAAAACAGGTCTTGAATGGTAACAACTTTTAGCTACTACCCATAACAGGTGGGATGAATTTTAACTGATTACCTAGATATAGTGTTTGTTAATTTAAAAAAAACCTCCAACAATCTGCTCCTCTCTTTAAGCACAAATTTTGTAAGTGGACTTCAAGAAATAAACAACGCTTTTTTTTTTTTTGGCTTTTAATTTCAAAAGACTAAGCTGCATTTTTCCCAACGTGACAGTCAAAAACACGAAGTTTTACCCCAAATACTGTAAGTATTAAAACACAAATTGAATTGGGTTGAGAAAAGCTCAGCTACTGAAATGAAAATCTATTTTCCAGAAAAAGCAGTTGGTGCCTCTGGACATCCAATGGGTCATGGGGGGAGCTTGGATGCAAGATCAAAGGAAAATGGCAATGGGAGTGACATGAACTGCAAAACAAACCATCCCAAATAGTGAAAATGTCACATAACATTTTCATACCTAATCTGAGGATGGTCAGCAGCTACAAGCCACACTGTTAAGTGATCTAGGGCCACATCCTATACCCAAAAAGTGGGTAGAAAGCCTCCCAGTTGTATGTAGACACTTGTACCCTTATCACCATCCTACCCATGCACCCCATAATCATTAATGGATATGATCCATACAGAACCCCTATTGAGCTAAGGGAGAATAACCACCAGTTTATAAATGGGAACTAAGGTACAGGTTGGATTATGTGACTTGCCAAGATTGCATAGCAAGTGTGTGGCAGAGCTAGAAATTGAACCAGGTGTCTTGAGTTCCTGTCCAGTGCCCTGTCCATCACACCATTGTTCCTATCACTCTTACACCGACTTCAGGGGACTTTGGATCAGGACCTGAATGAAATGAGTGGCCTCTGAGAAGCACAGCAAGAAAAGTTAATCATATGTTGTTCCTTTTAAAAAAAGTTTTGGAAGTGACACTCCTGTCTATTAACTCTTGTTGAATTGAGCTGTGAATTCTAACAAGGGCAAGTACACTCTGACAGCCACATTAATGCCAAATGAATTAATTCTAATCAGTGTTGTTACAGTGAATTGCAAATGAATTTGTAATGATCACTCAGTTAAAATAAAGGTGTCACTGTTTTCTCCTACAGTATGATGTTACTAATTTAAACCAAAGAAATAAACATAACTAAACTCTAAAGAGCTTTGCTGTAAGAATATTGCTTTAGGCTGACTTTTGACAAAGGTCTCAAAATGGTAATTTTTTCTGAACAAGTGTTATAATTTTGCAGTTTTTAATTTAAAAAAATAAATATAATCTAGATGTATTATGACTTTGGAGGCTTATTGGCATTCCTATAATTCAGAAAAATGCCTTGGTCTCTAAAATAACTTATTAAATGTAAATATCAATGTCCCAAGTATTTAATACCAGATGTAGTGGTTACTGTTCTGAGTGGGGAATGGTCCTACTGTTCTCAACAAGATGTCTCATGGTAGTAAGCATGGTGACATATAGTAAGCGTTTGCATAATCTGGCCCTAGTATTGTTGTGTTTTTTTTAAAGCTAGGAATGATCAACATGAGTCGTGTGAATTAATGGCTAAACCTTAGGAACATCAAGGTCCAAATTCAGATCTTAAATCACAGGTTAAGGAGTCAGCGTAAGTGAATATTAGTGGCTGCACTCTACATGTTGATGGGAAAGAAAAGTAGGATTCTAGTAGGAAGTGCAGCACTCTTTACTTTATCTTACACCTTCTTACATCTCCTGTTGGCTGCCTTTCCCATTATAATCCTATCATAATTGATGTAATTTCAGTCCATCTGAGACAGGAAGCATTTATTATAACCAAAAGAGCTATCACTACAGAAAAACAACCTCCCACACAGCGTGAGTTCCAGATTTTCCTCCACTGTTTACCAAGTACCACACCCTTTCTGGAACCCTATATAGTGCACAGTGTAATCTAGTACCTGAATACTATACTGCAAGTAAATATTACAAAGCTCATCCTTCGATCACAGTAGTGGGCAAATGACACTTACTGAGCAAGATCCACCTTTGCAGACTGGCAACCAATGGTTTGATCCAAAGCCCAATGAACTCAACAGGCCATAAATGCATCTCTCAACAAATAAGACCCGCTGTGTTCAAGAGAGCATCATCTCACTGGAAAGCAGGCAGCACTTCCACCAATGCCCTCGCTCTAGTCTGGAGAGTCAGAGTAGCTTTTGTTTCTAGCAGATCCTCCATAGGAGCTCTGTTTGAGTCATCCTAGGAAACATGGTGTGTTAGTGTATCACTTAGGTGCCCCTAGTCCTGCTCCTTCCCCACCCAATGCCACCGGCACTTCATGACCCTTCAAGCTATTAATAGGCTGTGGTTCCTTTCCATCATTGCAACCTCTCAACTAGAGGATTGTCTTTTGCCTGAATGTTGAGCTTGGTTTACAGAAGTATAAGACAAGGTTAAACCTGGCCAACTGACTGTCTTTGACTTAACATTATGAAGCTTACCTCCAATTTATGTGACCTCTGAATTTGGCTACTATTATTCTTCCTATTCCACTTGGCTAAAATTCCTCTCCCAGTAAAAGACCCTTCAAGAAATATGAATGAGAAGAACGTCAAACAAAGCAGATTACACATTTCAGTTGAACAAAAAATATAGTCAGAATTAAAAGATTATTCCTACAATAAAATATTACCCTAGTGAGGTAGAGTGGCCTCCCACAGACCTGGAGGGTGTGAAGCCAGGCCATGCTGACCCCTCCCACTGGAAGTCAGTGGGCAGAACAGGAAGTATAAAAGGCGGATTTGGGAGCTCAGCTGGGCTGCAGCAGCTGGAGGAGCCAGATGCCTTCTGCTTGCTTCTGAGCTGGGAGACTGCTGCAGGCCCCTGGGGAGCTGAGGACTGGCCAGAGTCGTATGCTGCCCAGACTAACGAGAAGTTGCCAGGACTACCACAGGCCTTCTACCCTGACGAGCTACAACCCTCTACAGACTCAGGTACACCCCAAAGGGAAGTTAGGAAGTGGCTCAGGGACAGCCAACCCTAGTCCAGCTGTGTTCTTGCTGTAGACCCAGTCAGCTTGTTGTGGTCAGGATCCCTGCTGACCCAGTGGCAGACCCCTCTGCCACTGTTGGGGACCTGGGCCAGGACGCAGTGGAGTGAGTAGGCCTGCGTACCCCCCTGCCACTCCAACCCTGGGGTGGTGGTCTCCCCCTCTCTAGGCTGAGAAGCCAGTGCTTGTCAGCCGTCCGCCGGAGCTAGGATGCCCGAACCCCTTGATGCTTGACCCTGAACACAGGCCCAAGCTATAGACTCTCAGGGCTCCGCCCTGACTGTGCTTGGTGCTCAGCCCCGACCACGGCCTGAGCTATAGACTCTTGTTGCCCTGTCCTGACTGAGGGCTGGGGCTCCCTAACTGTACTTGCTGATCACAGGACCGAGCTATAGACGTGGGCTGTAGACTAGGGTTACCATCCGTCCGTATTTCCCCGGACATGTCCGGCTTTTGCATCTCTAAATAGCCGTCCAGGAGGAATTGGTAACAAGGTTAAAATGTCTGGGTTTTTTTTCTCCCTCGCCTCCCTCCCTCCCTTCCATGCAGAGTGCGGCTGCTGATTGGGCGGCTGGGCTCCAGCACCCAGAGCCCTCCCCTGCTCCCCCCTCCCTCTGTCTGCAGCCCTGTGTAACACACAAACGGACCCACCGAGCAGCGTGTTTTGCAAACACGTGGAGCCAGAATGGTAAGGGGAGTCGGGGGGGGGCAGTCAGGGAGCGGGGGAGTGTTGGATGGATCCCCGGCCTCCACCTGCCACCCCCACCTCTGCGCGTCCCCCCACCCCCCGTGGGCTCCCCCCCGCCTGCTTGTACTGCCAGAGCCAGCCGCAACTGCTGTCTGCTGCCCCTGGGTCCTAGTGTCCCCCATCCACTAATGGCAAGGCAGGCTGCCCTTACTCTGCCCTTCCACCCTAGCCCTGAGTCTCTCCAACACCCCAAACCCCTCACCCTAGCCCTGAACCTCTCCAACGCCCCAAACCCCTCAGCCCCAGCCCTCATCCCCCTGCACCCTAATCCTCTGCCCCAGCCCTGAGCCTCCTCCTGCATCATGAACCCCTCATCCTCAGACCCACAGCCCTCACCCCTGCATCCCCTCCTATCCTCAAACTCCCTCCCAAACCCCCTCCTCCCTTCCCACACACCCCCTCCTGCCCTCAAACTCCATTCCAGAGCCTGCACCCCTCACCCCCTCCTGCACACCAACCCCCTGCCCCAGCCCAGAGCCTGCACCCAGCACCCAAACTCTATCCCAGAGCCTGCACCCTGCACCCCTCCTGCACTCTAATCCCCAGCCCAGGACCTGCACCCCAGACCCCCTCCCCCCACCTAACCTCCCTCCCAGAGCCTTAGGCAGGTGTGTGGGGGGGTGGGTTCTGGGCACCACCAAAATTTCTACAACCCTGCCACCCATGCGAGTGGATAAGGGTCGGGGCAGTCAGGGGACAGGTAGGGTCCTAGGGGTGGGGGGTTCTCAGCAGGGGGCAGTCAGGGGACAAGAAGCAGGGGGGGTTGGGGTTCTGAGGGGGGCAGTCAGGGGGTGGGAAGTGGGAGGGAGTGGATGGGGGCGGGGCTGGGGCAGGGCTTCCCCCCCCCCCACCGTGTCCTCTTTTTTGATTGTGGAAATATGGTAACCCTACTGTAGACTGTTGTTGTCCCGCTAATTCCCCATGGTAGACTACGAACAGAGACGTAGTGAGGCAGAGTGGCCTCCCACGGACCCAGAGGGGGATGAGCCCCTGCCACTAAACCACTACATAGAAACATTCACAAAAAGCGATGAGCCAACAAGCCTAAAAGAATCTCCAAAATAAACACAAACACATCAGAGATTGTAATAATTCAGTTACTATTCCTTATGGGTAAAAAAAATATGTTTCAGACATGCTAGATCCATCAGCTTTACTTTTAAGACAAACATTAACAGTTCATTTTGAAATATGTTTTAATATTAAACAGGTCAGAATATTGAGAATATGCTTCTCAATTCTTTTTCACATGGGATTTCTTTTTAAATATGCAATTTGTACTGAGTGTACATAATAAAGAAATGCATTTAGAGAATTCTTTGTAGATGGAAAATGAGAACTATTATTAAAATGTACCATTATCATGTAGGCACCTAATTTAGGGCCAGATTCTGCCATCTTTATTCACAAGGAGTTGGAATTTACTTTTCAAGGAGACTTATTGAAATTAAGTATAAGCACAAATAAAATCTTCTCTCCAAATATTTGTGCAAACCAAAAATAGCTGCAGTAATAATAATAGAAAACAGAAAAAATGGGTTTGATAATGACCAGAACTGTGATTTTGATTTTACAAACATATTCACAAATACTTGTTTGTCCAGCTCTATTTGCAAATGTTTAAGAGTGGATGGTGACACTACATAGCTGCTTAGGACATGATACAAAGAATACCTTATCCAACTGAAATTTCAGGTAGGCAGGAAACAGCTATCCTGGAATTTGGTCAAGTCACATAGGTTCAAACTGTCCTCTTGCAGAGAGTACCACAGGATTTTAAATAGCCATATTTGGTTGGCTCCATTTTAGGTCTCAAACTCCATTAGATTTGAAGTTTAATGATTACAATCTTCTAGCCCCAACTCTAGAGCCGCAAATGACTGTTCTGGAACTCTTCATGCTAAATATACACTGACAGCATGAACCATGACTCCTGGCTTACACATTTTCACAACCCTGTAGTTTTGAATCTGTTATGGTCCATGATGTTTTTAAAAAAAGATGTGGTTTTTAAAAGCCCCAACCAGATTTTTGTTTGTATATGCCATCAGTTCTTTAAAGCTTCCATTTAATGAGAAGCTCTTTAAAAAGCATCTTAACTTATCAAATGCTCTCTCTTGCATTTAACAATATTTTACAAAAAAGTCCATTTTTATTTAAATGTTTCAGGTTTGTCAAAAACCTAAACCCCATTTGTTTGCTTTTGTCAAATTTCTGAAGGAAAAAATATAATTTGCCTAAAAACTCTAGTCTCGTACTTGCTAATGTGATGGCTTTCACCTCTAATGGGCATTTCAAATCCAGTTGAGATCTGTAATGACTGAATGCCATTAGTACAGCTAGGCAAAAATTTTCAAACAAAAGCATTTGTCATGGAAAAATGACTTATAAAATCACAATTTCTCACAAAATGTTGCTGCAATATTTACTATTTTTAGACCAAAATTTTAACTCAACTGAAATGTTTTTTCCTCCAAAATTAAAAAAAAAAAAAAAAAAATTCACCAGCCTAACTTTTGATTGGTGAATTTTGTCACATGGGCTCATATAGTGTTATCCTGCTTCTTTGAGTGTCGACATAAATATTGGGAGACTATGCAATCTGATCAGTTGACTTGCACATCACAGATGTTAAACTGCTTCTCTTCTTGTGATGAGGATAGGCCAGGATCCTGAATCAAACTTGGAAGAGAGAAAAAAATGGTTTTGGACTGGGTAGACCTTACACGTTGCAAGATTGGCCATCTAGAATTAGGGTTCATTTGAATCTGATTTGTTTCAGTGACTGGATTATAATTGTATACATCTGGAGTTTACTGTGAACACCTGCATTTTTTTCCTAAAAACTTCCCATTTTCTAGGTGTTTCTCTCTCCTTTCTTGGCTGCTAAAATCTCTCACATTACAGTGGCTTATATTCCCACATCCAGCCTTCCTTAGAACATGAGAGCTTCACCTTTGCAACACATTTCTGGCCTGCACTGGAAATCTAAGCACATACTAATTCCCCACCAACAAGCAAGTACTATAAATGGAACCAGAAGAACATTCATTTCCTATGCATAGTAAACCTGTGTGATAGGACACATTAATTCTACAAATCATAGATTTCAGTGGGGTGCAGATTTTTCCTACATTAAGTGAATCCTATACTTACATTTTCAAATCAAGGTAACTTCTGTGAGATGTATGATAACTAGACTTGGATAATTGCAGTCCCAAGTCATAAGAACACAGAGTGCCAAAAGTCTTATAATGCTAGAAAATTATAGGACGTGTTGGGGAATAGTCAACACGGTTTTTGTAAAGGGAAATCATGCCTCACTGATCTACAAGAATTCTTTGAGGGGGTCAATAAGCATGTGGACAAGGGGGATCCAGTGGACATAGTGTATTTAGATTTTTCAGAAAGCCTTTGACAAGGTCCCTCACCAAAGGCTCTTAAGCAAAGTTAAGCAGTCATGGGATAAGAGGGAAGGTTCTCTCATGGATTGGTAACTGGTTAAAAGATAGGAAACAAAAGGTAGGAATAAATGGTCAGTTTTCAAAATGGAAAGAGGTAAATAGTAGTGTCCCCCAGGGGTCTGTACTGAGCCCAGTCCTATTTAACATGTTCATAAACGATCTGGAAAAAGGGGTAAATAGTGAGGTGGCAAAATTTGCAGATGATACAAAACTACTCAAGATAGTTAAGTCCCAGGCAGACTGTGAAGAGTTACAAAGGTATCTCTCAAAACTGGGTGACTGGGCAACAAAATGGCAGATGAAATTCAATGTTGATAAATGCAAAGTAATATATATTGGAAAACATAATCTCAACTATACATATAAAATGATGGGAGTCTAAATTAGCTGTTACAACTCAAAAAAGAGATCTTGGAGTCATTGTGGATAGTTCTCTGAAAACATCCACTAGATGTGCAGCGGTGGTCAAAAAAGTGATCAAAATGTTGAGAATCAATAAGAAAGGGATAGATAATAAGACAGAAAATATCATATTGTCTCTATATAAATCCATGGTACGCCCACATCTTGAATACTGCGTGCAGATGTGGTCGCCCCATCTCAAAAAAGATATATTGGAATTGAAAAAGGTTCATAAAAGGGCCACAATATTATTAGGGGTATGGAATGGCTGCTGTATAAGGAGAGATTAAAAAGACTGGGACTTTTCAGCTTGGAAATGAGATGGCTAAGGGGGGATATGATAGAGGTCTATACAATCATGACTGGTGTGGAGAAAGTAAATAAGAAAGTGTTATTTATCCCTTCTCATGACACAAGAACTAGGGGTCACCAAATGAAATGAATAGGCAGCAGGTTTAAAACAAACAAAAGGAAGTATTTTGTCACACAATGCACAGTCAACCTATGGAACTCCTTGCCAGAGGATGTTGTGAAGGCCAAGACTATAACAGTGTTCAAAAAAGAAACTAGATAAATTCGGAGAGGATACGTCCATCAATGGCTATTAGCCAGGATGGGCAGGGATGGTGTCCCTAGTTTCTGTTTTCCAGAAGCTGGGAATGGGCTGCAGGGGATGGATCAATTGGTGATTGATTACCTGTTCTGTTCATTCCCTCTGGGGCACGTGGCATTGGCCACTGTCGGTAGACAGGATACTGGGCTGGATGGACCTTTGGTCTGACCCAGTATGGCCGTTCTTATGTTCTTATGTTCTAGCTAGAAGTTATTTATGTGTATTATGGTGGTGCCTAGCAGCCCCAGCCAAAATCAGGGCTTCTTTGTGCTGGGTTGGACTGTCACTGTTCCAAAGAGTCCCTGTCCCAAGAGCTTACCAGCAAGAGAAACAGAGAATGGGAGGGAAAACAAAGGCATTGAGAGGTAAAGTGACTTGTCCAAGGTCACACAGCAAGTCATCAGTAGAGCTCGGAATAGAACCCTGGTCTTCTGAGTTCCACTCCAGTGCCCTACCCACTTCAGCAGGTTGCAGAAGTAGTGAATTTCTGATGCTATTTGTGATGAGTTATGGCCTATAAGAAAGCTCCTGACCTTTAAGGAGGTCACCTGGTAAGCAGACTGTGTTCTAAATATAGACTTACACATTTTGAAGCAAAAATCCCACACCCACAAAGCGTTGAAACCTCAATTTTAGACAAGAATTCGCTCTACCAGAAACCAGAGCTCAGTCTTTGCAGGCACTCCCTTCATTTGAAATGGAGGACTGTAGTACAGAAAGACATTCCTACTGAAAGACTGATTCTTGATTTGAAGGGAATCCTGATTTGAAGGGAATTTCACACACACAAAAAGGTGGCACTTCTTCAGCTACCTGAAATTAAGCTGAAAATATGTTCTTGAGCTTTAGTACTCTGAGTTTGGATGGCAAAAGAAATTGAGTGGATTTCATGTTCAACTTAATATTTGCTATAAGTAGTAGTTAGGTTAGAGGTAGCTGGTTAATGCACTATTTTATTAACAGTGATAAAACTGGTTGCTGATTGGAATGTCAGCATTAATAGTTCATTAGGACTTTAAAACTTGCCTCCCCTTAAAATGTGGTTCTGAGGAAAGACTCTGTACAAATGGTGTAGGGGGTTCCATGTTTATTGTGTCTCAGGGAGTCCCTACCAAGCATGCTCAGTTTACAAGTAAAGTAACATGGGGAGGTTTCTGATTGCCAGCCCTGAAATTCCAAATGCAAGCAGGGATCTGACAGTCATACAACTCAATTGATAAGCAAGCCAAAATAGAATAGAATCTGGCACCCTGCTCCAGAGTTGCCTTGGGTATTCAGGGATAAACAGAAGAGGGAAGCAGTAAAAACTTCCATAATTTACTGAAGTAACAATTTGAGTGTGCAACCAATAAATAGGACTTTTTATTGAGATGTCACAGACATACCAAAGGACAAAGTTAATGTCTGACTTATTAATTGGGCCAAGCCTGGTTCCCCTCTCATTTATCTATCTATTCAGAGGATTTCATACTGCTGCCCATACATTTACATCAGTTTTATACTGGTCTAACGTCAATGGAGTTATTTCTAATTTGCAATGATGAAAGTCAAGGGAGAGACAGGCCCGCTAAGTCAATGGGAGTTTGCCTGGGTCAGAACTGAGTGAAAACTGAAGGATCTCAGGATTTAGACCTGTGTGCATTTCAATACCATTTCAAAAGTCATTTTTATTTAAATGGATTTCAATATTTGCACATCTGCAAGGCAAGAAAGGGTCTCAAAAGGCAAAGCAATGCATAACCAAGGGTGCTCAGACTCAGATCTGAATGAGTAAATACAAATATCATGAAAGCTAGATAAAGGCAGTCAAGCCAACATGCTCATATGCCTGTCAGCAAAGTAGTTATGTATCCTCGGCCTAAGGTGATGAAGCTATAACCTCCAAGCAAAGCATAGTGTAACCATATTGTATTTCAACACAACAGAATCCTTGAACTTAAGCTGAACCCTGTTTAGGAGCTTTCTGCTGAGAAAAGAAACTGTATTTGCATCGATTCTCCTAGCAGCCGTTCTCTTCAGAGCAATAGATTGTGCATTCTTGACATTAAGGCTAGAGAGCTGACTTTTCTCCTTGTACTGTATTTACATAAAGGGTACTTGTAAATTTCCAGGACTACACATGAATTCTTCATCATTTTGCTTTCAAGATATGTGATAAAAAAAGCAGCAAATTATCTATTCACTTCTGTATATATTCCACCAGGCACTTATATGTTGGAATATAATATTTCTGATGTATTGTCTTATTTATTCTAATAGTGGTAGGTGGTGTTGGGATCCTTCCTACGAGAAACCAAGGGACTGTAATAGTTTTGGGTCTTGACCTGTACCCCTTTCAGCAAAAAAGTAAATGGTCCAATTAATCTATTCTGAATTCATAGGGAAAATCATAAAGAACAGGGCCCATCTAGGCCTGTGAAATACCCACTGGTTTGGATTTGTAGGTGTTCCAGCAAAAGCCCCATGCACTGTTACTTTTTGCATGGTTTAGAGATCTGCTGCTTTGCTGTGTATTTTGGGAAACTTAGTTGCACCTAGTATCAGAGGGGTAGCCGTGTTAGTCTGGATCTGTAAAAAGCGACAGAGACCCGTGGCACCTTTAAGACTAACAGATGTATTGGAGCATAAGCTTTCATGGGTGAATACCCACTGCGTCTGACAAAGTGGGTATTCACCCACGAAAGCTTATGCTCCAATACATCTGTTAGTCTTAAAGGTGCCACAGGACTCTCTGTTGCTTTTTAGTTGCACCTAGTTTCTTCCTGACCTTTCCATGAAGGCCAAGCTATTTAATTAAGGTTTCCTATGGCACTCATCACTGTATATTAGCACCTCACAAATATTAATGGATTTAGCATTTCACATATCTGTAAGGTAGGGAAGCATATTATTCTTATGTTACAGATGAGGAAACTGAGGCAGATATTAAGTGACTTGCCCAAGGTCACACAGGAAGTCTGTCAGAGGTGGGGAAAACCCTCACATCTTGATTGAGAGCCTTAATCAAAGCCACATTTTGTTACACAGCTCTTTCCTGGCTTAGTGAGAACCCAACTTTCCCCTCTCAAGATATTGATGAGGCACTCTACATATTCTATACTTCCCTGATACCATGCTGTGTTATATATGGCAATTGGGCAGAGCAGAGTCAGATTCCACTTCTGGGAAGGAGGAGAAGTTACAAGTGTGTTTAAACTGCAAGTGGCCATCCTGGAGAAGTTGATGTGTCTGTTTCCTCACAGCAGTTCCAAAGTCCAGGTGAGCTACAGAGCATCCCTTGTGTAGAGAACTGCAGTGGCTTCACATATACCCAACCAACACAGAATCATAGGACTGGAAGGGAGCTCAAGAGGTCATCTAGTCCAATCCCCTGCACTCATGGCAGGACTAAGTATTATCTAGACCATCCCTGACAGGTGTTTGTCTAACCTGCTCTTAAAAATCTCCAATGATGGAGATTCCACACCCTCCCTAGGCAATTTATCCCAGTTCTTAACTACCCTGACAGTTAGGAAGTTTTTCCTAATGTCCAACACAAACCTTGTTTGCTGCAATTTAACCCCATTGCTTCTTGTCCTATCCTCAGAGGTTAAGAAGAACAATTCTCCTCCCTCCTTGTAACAGTGTTTTATGTGCTTGAAAACTGTTATGTCCCCTCTCCATATTGTCATGTTTCCAGTTCAGGTAAGGTGGCCCTAGAAATTTCAGCTTCACATTCTTTTGTCTCATACAAATGGCTCATGGAACAAATTTCTAACATGAACTAATGTTAATATGTTGCATTTGTGTGGAATGACTTCAGCTAAAAGAAGCCTCAAGCACTTCACATGTACAACAAAGATTTGTGTTCAGCAGAGCCTCGCCAGAATCATTCAACCACCATGTACAAGCTCAAGGAAATCCTCTCTGAAAACTAGCTACCTCTCCAGCTTTTCTATTCAAAGAGAACTGCTAGATACCTCTCCATCAGCCCTGGCAAGCAAAATTCAGAAACTCTTCTACTAGTAGCACAGGAAATTAAGAACATCTCACACATTACTCCAATCCTTGGTGAATTTAAAAGTCTCTCTGGGGCCACCTGACATTCTACTTTGGTCTCCCCCTCTTGTAAACCATGTAATGCTCACCCACAAAATTAAAAACATACCACTTTTTGATCTCTACTGTCCACAGTGGAAAACTCATTCAGTGCTACTATGCCCCATGGCTCCATCTTTAGCTCAGTTCTGTTACTTATTTCCCGCAGTGCTCTGACAGAATTAGCCAGTAAAATTACCTTTTTTGGTAAATGAGTCCACCTTACATCGCTTATTCTCATTAAACTGCTGATTTGAAAAATTCTGGCCAAATGATAGGAGTCCTTGCTCCCTAAAGCTACTTGCTCTAAATCTGCTCCTTTAATGAGCTGGTAAAGCATTCACTTGATACAACCAACTTGTGACTCATGGGCTTTATCAACTGTAACTCTCACAGGTGAACAAATGGATTTCTCTTGTTATGTAGGAATCCACTACCATGTAACAACATCGGAATTGTCATACCAACCCTCCCATTGGTCCATCAAAGGGTCCAGCAGCATTCCAGCAGGGGCCAACATTTGATGTTTCAGAGAATGGTGAATCCCCTCATAGACCCTCAAAACCAACTATCCAAATATGGATATATGGAAGGTGCAAATTCCTTCCTACTCCCTGCAAGCAAGTAGTTGGAAGCATGAGGTTTGATTAGTGCTATCTTAGCATAGCTGACTACAGCATGTAGCTATTGGTCATAGCATTTTTCAACCATGTTCACAATCCAGCTATGCAATTTGCATGCTTTGCAAAGGACTAATGCCAGTAGACACCTCAAAGGGGACATGAAGGAGACTTGATTTTGCTGAATTAAGTTGAGGCATTTTTAGGTATAGACTATAAAACTGAAGAAGAGGATGAGATGCATAAGAGTAATTGTAGGAACATGAACATACAAGTCTTCTAATAAATTCTAGCAGAGTTGTGGGAAGGCAAAAATCAACCATTGAACTCTCAGCTATTCTTCCCCATGTTCAACAGAATCCTATGTCTTCCCAGAGCCTTTGGGCTCAGGAATAATCTAAGACTTGCACAGCTCTTCTTTGGGTCTAACAGTGGTGAGACAAATGTGATTTTGCTTTTTAGTAATTGACTTTCCATCTCAGGTCAGTGACTTAACATCAGTCAGGCTCAATGGTTAACTAGAAGTGACATAATTTTCAAAATGTACCCTGCAGCACAGTGAAAAATGATGTAGTTAAATAAAAGCAAACAGTGGGCTAGGTAATTGTGAGCTGAATGTATTTTGTTACAAATTGAATGAATCCGGGGATCCTGTTAAGTGCAGCTTCTGAACACAACATATACAGGGAAAGCATTGTTGTCACCCATTAAGTACTGTTCACCAGATTATCTATTTCCGCTCATCTGTGCTCAGCACAGGAGAAGGGGAGAAGAAAGGAGCTGAAGCCATCTTGGGTATGTCTACACTGCACAGTAAGCCTGAGCTCTGACTCAGGATTGAGCCCAAGCCTCCCTTCCATCCCACACAAATCAGTCTGACTCAGGACAGCAAGCACTCAGGACCTGGGTCCTAGGAGCCTGCAAAGCCTGAATCCTGCTGAGACTCGGGTCCAAGCCCTGTCATTTTGCAGTGTGGATGCAGGTAAAGCCACAGACCCACGTCAGAGTCTGTGTAGAGCCATTTGGATGTGTTGGCAAAGGCTGAGACACATGGCTGCAGCAACTGTAAACCCAGTGTGGATGCCCAAGCATGGGTTTGGAAATACCAAGCCCACAATCCAGGGTCCCACAGACTTAGGTTTACAATGCAATGTAGACATACTCTGCATCCTGTCCTCCTGTCCCCAGGCCATCTAAGAGCTTGAACTGGTCCCTGGCATGAAATAGATCAGCTTCAGGGCAGTATTACCTTTTGCCTGCTTTTCCAGCAGCTGGGGACTGCCAAGTTATAAAGAAGTCATGGCCATACTCCTCTCCTTTATGCACCCTCCTCTGTGAATGTGTGTGTGTGGGAGGGGGGAGAGGGGAAGGGAGTGGTAGAAGGGCTGCTACCTGGGCCTTACACCCCTGCAGGATTTACCTCCACAGGAAGAATCTTCCACTGGCTTGTTAAACTGACTTGAAGGTTGCCTAGTGCTCCCAGAACCTTGCAAATCAGTCTTAGCAGACCAGAGAATTTGGCCAATTTAATACATGGTTATATTTATTTACTAAGCAAATCAGGTACTGCTTTGCTCAGTAGACCCCTCTGTATGTTTTTCCTAGGGAACAGAAAATGAAACATACATCTAATATTTTCCTATAAATCAGCCACATAAAATTGAGCCATATTTGATATCAGAGGTAAATCTGGCATAACTCCATTAACTTCCAGGGAGACCCTCCAGATTTACTCCAGTGAGAGTTAATCAAGCACAACTAACCCTTATTCTCAGCTCAGACAGTATTTAGGGCAAAAATAAAACAAAGTTAGTTTCCTTATTTTACTTGCATTAACAATATATATTAAAAGATCTTCAGTTTCATTCTTCTTTTTTTTTTTCCTAGTTGGTATAAATTTTCCATTTGGATAATTTTTTCCATTTGGACTGATTTTTGCACATAATATAGAGAATAATTCAGAGTTGTTCAAGATCACAGCATTTTATAGCAATATAAAGTTAAGTCTTATCCTATCATCCAATATCGCTTTGTCCTTCTCAAAGTTACTCGTTAAGCGCTGATGAGCAAATTGTACAAAACAATATAAAAAAGTTAAATCTTGGGGGCATATGCTGGTTAATCCTAGGATAAAATTCACCCAGATAAGGGGCTTTTATGAAGTTCTAATACAATAGTAATAAACTAATAGTTTCATTTTGATTAATAGCATATTAGGTATATTCTTATAGGTCTATACCATGGAATCTTGATATAAAGACCTACCAAGTTACAATAAACTTATAGCAATCAACTTATATAATGTAAAGCTACTTTAATAATGGGATGTAAATGATCAGTTAGAAATGCGATTCTCATGTCATTGTGAAACATTTCCATTTAAAAATAAATGTTGTCTCTTGTTTGGACTCAGTGACTCATATCTCCACAATGTCTTTTCCCCTCACCCACAACCTCTCTCTCTCCATGACCCCCTTTAGCTGGTTTCTGCTTTGATGATATTGTTATGCCTTTGGAATGGTTTTCAGTGGGCCTCACACTTTCTGCTAGGTCAGTTACTGTCTTCGAGTAAGGCACACCATCCTCATGTCAGAGGTGTTCCAGAATGCATTGTGCATTTTGGAGGCTACAGAGACATGGAAGCTAAAGACAACAGCTAGGTCTCACTAGAAACTGCCTAACTAGCTAGACTCTATGATAAGAAAATCTCCATATCCCTCAGGGAGGGGTAAGAGTCTGAACTGATCAAAATAAAGATAAGGATTGTGGTTTGAGCTGAGCTTCAGATTTCTTCTGAATCACTTCAACCATCCCTATTTCATGCAACTTTAGATATTTCTTAAGCTATTCTTTAAGAGCAGATATATGCACTGTTGACTCACCTAGATGATCTTAGAGTTGAATATCTAGATTTCATTTTAACTTGGATTTTATCAGCTTTTAGTTTTTAATGCTTTCCTCCTTGCTTTGGGAATCATCTTGTAAAAATATACTATCATTAAAATGGTTAGGCAAATACAATCCACAAGCAAAATATAATTTTTTGTAACTGGTTACTACTGTAATCAGATGGAGTAGTTCTGATCTCAGTTACACTAGGAAAAGTCTGGAGTAGCTCCCCTGAAGTCAATGACATTATTCCAGAATTACCCCAGTGTATAAAAGATCAGAATCTGCCCTGTACAACCCTTATGTACAGTTCCAATCACACTTCTTATTCAGTCAAAACTCCATTGGCTAGGGAGGAGAGCAGGGTGATGTCTTTTTGGCAAACAGTAAATTAGTTGAGAAATGCATTTTGGGTGGCACTGAAATGATTAATGAATTCACCAAATAGTCAACCCCCCCCAACACACACACACACACACACACACACACTTAACAATTCATTTTGACCACTTCAAAACAAAAAATAGTTAGATTTTTCTTTTTGAAACATTTTGTTTAGACATTTATAAAAAGATGAGAAAACATCCAAAACCAAAATGAAACAAACAAAAAAAGAAAATATTTCATTCTGAATCAAAAATGCCCAGAAGACTAAATGAAATCAAATAAAAACATATTAGTTTCATCTGGGGTTTTTCATGTTGTTTTGGGTGCTTTTTTTTGATCCAAGCAAAAAATTCATTTTTTTTTGTTTCAGCAAGAAAAATTCTAATTTCAGTTTTAGTAGAAACTATAGAATTTTTTCAGTTTTTTCAGTTCAGTCAAAAAATCTATTTGCTTGGTTCTACTAGGGAACGAGCAAGAAGTGCTGACCAGAGTACCTGGAGAACACTGTCCATGTTTTTTTCCAGATGAAATCTGTTACAGTCATTTATTTGTCATGGTTTAAGGACTTTTCTAGAAGATTTTACTTGTCACAGTAGTTACTATTTGGGTACTAGCCATAGAAGCATTTAAAGGGTTGCATCTTGGCTACACTGTGATTCACTTTTAGCCTCCTAGGATTTAAAAATCACTAATGAAAGTATCTGGTTCTAGCATCCATCCTTCCCCACCTAGAATCAAATTCAGCGATGCTGTACACAGGGTCAATAATTCAAATTAAACGAGTTATGTCCACCTAGTACTAACTTTGGTTTATAAGGTAAAATCAAGGTTTTAGTAAAGTCAATGCAAAACTCCCATTGACCTCAGTGTAGCCAAGGTTTCATTCATAGTTTTTAATGCCAGTGCACTTTCCTGCCAGTGATTAAGGGTCCGATTCAAAGGAGGAGTGCTGAGCACAGGCAGCTACCATTCACTTCAAAGGCGTGGGTGCTCAGGCTCAACATTTTTAGTAGTCCTTGTAAAGCTCTTTGAGATCTAATGATTAAAACACCTCATAAGAGCTAGTATTATTTTAGTTAACAGTTTGTTTGATACTAAAAACACAATGAGAAGCTAAGAGAATACACTCTTCCTACACATACAAATCTAAATAAAATAAAAGCTAGGAATACATTTAAAACTAGTAGGGTTTGAAATTGAAAGGCATGAATCAACAGCCACAAATCTGACTATCATCTTTGTGTGTACTCTGCCTTTTCCCTTCGGCCTGTGAAAGGAGTCTTTTACCATGTGGGATCTTTTGCTAGCACAAGAAGTCATTTATTTGGAGTATTAAAATGCCAGCCACTTGTGACTATACAGCACTGATCATTTAAACCCAAGATGATTCCTCTAAGGAATGATGCGTGGCACATGGATGCTAATTTGTCCCTAGTGGTGCATTATTGTTAGCTTTTGTTTGGATTTGCTAGAGCATCCTAGGGTAGCTTGGCAGAGTGGGGTCCCATGACAGATATCTCTGTGATAAGTGAGTACCACTGACAAGTGGAATCAAACTATGCCCCATGAGAGCTACTTGGCTTTGTTCCCTACTGTTGCTAGGCTTGGAAAATATACCAGTCTTGAAAAGAGGAGAGAGAGAGGGGAGGGGAAAAAAGCTAAACACAGGCCAAAAACTCCCCATACCACATGAGAAAATGTACTGAAAACTGAAATATAACTTGTGAAATCCCCTAACACATGTAAACCATGGAGATTAACCCTTTTGATCAGCAATTTTCTTTGTAGGCAATAATCAGCACTAAAACCTCTTCAGGTGAATTAGAAACTGAATTTTGATTCACTGTTTACTCATCCTTTTTGTATTCATTTTTTCAAACATTCATATGAGCAACATTTTGATTATACAGATACTAATTAAACTGACTTGCATGGGAAATTAATTTTGGACTCATCACTGAAATTCATTGCATGATGAAAGTAAATTCATTTGGGACGGAAGCAGTAGACTCCTTTCTAAATGGCCCAAAAATTCCATAGATCTGCCATCTTAGCTCTTCCTTGTGAGAAAAACTGCTCCTACTCTCTCCATCAGAGTGTCATAAGCTTATACAATTGATCCTGCCCTTCCCCTCTTTATTAGCCACACTCATCCAATCAGGGAACAGAAACCTTACAATGCCAAGACGCCATGGTAATTAAACTGTCTGGCTCAAGAACATGAGTACCAACCTCAGGGCAGACTGTTACAAACCAGGGCACAACCCCCGAACTAATTGTGAGTTCTATACTTAGATTTCACCAATCAAGCACCAAGTGTGAACTCCTCAAACACTGTAACAGCTTAACCTTGGAGTCACAGACTCTCCTCTTGGGTACTCCAGTCTATTTTGCCACCTAGGCAAGCTTGCCTTTGTTATATATGTGATTTTGGGGGAAAGGGCCCATCAATATTTAGGTTACTCCCAGTTCCAAAGGACAAATCACTTACCCCAGCTCAATTGCACATTAGATTTCACGCCAAAGATAAAGGCTGTAGTCAATCCTATAATAAACTATCTAAAGATTTATTAACTAAGAAAAATAAATGAGATTTTTGTTACAAGGTTAAAGCAGGTAAATACACACATACAAATGAGTTACCTTTTGTAGACCTAACGCTATAATAGAAGCTGCTGTAATATGCAAGTTCTATATGTCCTTGAAGGCCAACCCAGGCCAAGTACTGGGGATCTTTTGCTTGAGCTAAGTAATCCTTGTCCCTCAGAGTCCAAGCAGCATAAAGAGACAGTTTCTTTTGCTGGGGATTTTTATTCCCTTCTCCCAGAGTTCAAGCTGATGGGAGGAGTCCACATGCATGTCTCCCATTCATGGATGTCTTTTGTCCTCTGACATTTCACAATGGCTCATTCGGTTTTAATGGGCCTTGTTGGTGGGCAGGACCGAACACCTTCTGTAGGAAGCCAGCATTTTACATTAATTAATACTCCTTTCCTGTTTCATGGCTTACACAGTTACAGAGGATTACAATGCAAACATTTAATATAACCTGATAACATGTGGTACAGATGTTATAAGTGAGATTAATATATGTAGCATCCTACAAGCATTTCATAAAGTCTAAACACATTCTTATAGACTTAAAATCTATTTTAACAATGTTAACCCACAGGTGAGACACACTGGTTTCCAGCTGTGTATTTTTCAGTGTTCAGCTGAGGCCTAGGGGCCCTGGCATGAGCTGGCACCTCGTCTGCCAGCATCACAGTTATAACAAATAGCACAGACTGAAGTTGCTTCACTTGAAGCATTTGTCGAGCAATTCTGAATAACAAATTAGCAAAAATCAAAATTCTATTTGCAAACAAACCATTAGCAGAGGAAAAGAGTGAAATTCATGCACTTGTTTGCTACAGATAGTTTTCCCAGCATGATGTAGGGTTACTGGCCTAGTGGATAGGGGGAAGTTATAGACGTGATATATCTTGATTTTAGTAAGATTTTTGACACAGCCCGCATGAAATTCTCCTAATGAAACTAGGGAAATGTGGTCTAGATAAAATGAAATTACTGTGAGGTGGGTATACAACTGTTTTAAAGGCCATACTCAAAGAGTAGTTATCAACAGTTTGCAGTCAAATGGTGGGGATGTATCTAGTGGGGTCCTGCAGTGGTCTGTCCAGAGTCTGCTACTATTCATTATTTTTATGAATGCCTTGGATAATGGAGAAGAGTGTATGCTTACACAATTTGCGAATGTGAGGGGTTGCAAGCACTTGAGGGCAGGATTAGAATTCAGAATGACCTTGACAAATTGGAGAATTGGTCTGAAATCAATAAGATGGAATTCAATAAAAATCAAAGGCACAACTACAACTGGCTATAATATATGGAGATATACCTATCTCATAGAGCTGGAAGGGACCCCGAAAGGTCATTGAGTCCAGCCCCCTGCCTTCAGTAGCAGGACCAAGTACTGATTTTGCCCCAGATCCCTAAGTGGCCCCCTCAAGGATTGAACTCACAACCCTGGGTTTAGCAGGCCAATGCTCAAACCACTGAGCTATCCCTCTCCCACAAGGTAGGTAGTAGTACTGCTGAAGAGGCTCTGGGGATTATAGTGGATCACAAAATGAATATATGAGTCAACAGTGTGATACATTTGTGAAAAAAGGATAATACTGTTCTGGGGTGCATTAACAGAAGTGTTGTATGTAAGACAAGGGAAGTAATTGTCCTGTTCTACTCTGCACTGGTGAGGCCTCAGCTGCAGTACTGTATCTAACTCTGGGCACCAGACTTTAGGAAAGATGTAGCCAAGCTGGACAGAGTCCAGGGGATTGCAACAAAAATAATTAAAGGTTTAGAAAACCTGACCTATGAGGAAAGTTTAAAATAACTGGGCATGTTGAGTCTATAGAAAAGAAGACTGAGGGGGGACCTGATGACAGTCTTCAAATATGTTAAGGGCTGTTATAAAGAGGACAATGATCAATTGTTGTCCATGTCCCCTGAAGGTAGGATAAGTAGTAATGGGCTCAACCTTCAGCAAGAGAAATTCAGGTTAGACATTAGGGAAAAGATAAAAACAGCCCCCCTCCCCCTCCAAAAAAAAAAAAAAACAAACCCACCCCTAAGAGTATTTAAGCTCTGAAACAGGCTTTCAAGGGAGACTGTGGAATCCCCATGACTGGAGGGACCAACAGATCTGGTGCTAATTGAAAGTTCTTGTGATCTGTAATGACCTGAACCAGGCCCCTTCCAGGAAGCTTCAAAAGCTGCCTTGATTGCGAACAGTTCTTTATCCCAGATGTCATAGTTTCTCTCTGCCAGCGTTAATTTATGGGATTAAAAGGCGCACAGGTGAAGTTGGTTATTATGGGCACCTGTTTGCTGAGATAATACTGCTCCAATGGCAAAGTTTGATGCATCAGTCTAGATGGAGGAGGATGGGCACCAAAGTGACTGCCTTTTTCAGTCTGTCAAAGGTGCATTGGGAATTTGAGGACCAGATTAATCTGACTCTATTCCAAGAGTGCCATCCAATGGGCTATCAATCTGGAAAACCCCTTGATTACATGCCAGTAAAAACTGGTGAAACCCAGGAATCTTTGTACTCCTCATGCATCCTTTGGAGCAGCCCAGTCAGAGATGCGAGTTACCTTGCACAGGTCCATAGTTAATCCTTCAGGGACACAATGTAGCCAAGCAACTCAATTGTGTTCTGATAAAATTTGCACTTTGAGTTTCACATGGAAGTGGTTCTGGTGGAACCTATCCAAGACATGGTGCACATTTTAGTCATGAAGAGCCTGGATCTTGGAAAAAAGATGAAGCTATCATCAAGATGTATAACAAATTGATCCAGCATGTCCCTAAAGATATCATTAATAAAGTGTTGGAATGTTGTCAGAGCTTAGTACAGTCCAGAAGGCATGACCAGGTACTCCAAGCGCCCTTACTGGGTGCAGAATGCAATCTTCCACTCCTCCCCTTCCCAAATCTGGACTAGGTTATGATAGGGAGTACCAATTCTGGACAGTAACCTTGTTCAACAGCTGGTAATCCACACAAGCACACAGGGAGCCATCTTTCTTAGTTACAAAGAGGATTGGGGCCTCCACTGGGGATGTGACAGACTGAATGAACTCCTTTTCTAGGTTCTTTTGGAATGCCTACAACTGAAGTTCTGAGAGGAAATAGATATGCCCTAAGGGAGTCTTGACTCTGGGCTGAAGGTCAGTGGGACAGCCAAAGTCACGAGGAAGTGGCAAACTGTCAGCTTTATTCTTATCAAAAACAATAAAGTGTTGGTACTTTGCTGTTATAGTTGAGGCTGCTAGGGAGATTATATGAGCTAACTGGCATCTCTCCCCCCTTGAACTGACCCCCTCTGCCCTGAACCCCTGGGGGTGGAGTGCTTGCAGAGAATCTTTGACCCAAAACTAGGAGACTAGACTGTTAACAGCATGGCAAACTAAAATGCACCATACATGTTCCTCACAGGATGTGTGGATCATAAATGGTGAGCCAGGTGATGGTGAAAATAACTGGGAAACATGGGGCATGGATCAAACCAAATTGGAGGATCTCATGATAGCCCTGAAATGTGGTAACTTCCAAGGATGCAGTCTCTCATATGACCAGGTCCCAATAAGAGGCGGAGTCCATCAATAGACTATTAAGTCAGGGAAAGCCTTGCACTGAACTAGAATCTTTTGTGCTTGAGTGAACTCCAAATCCATAAAATTACTGGAGGTGCTGGAGTCCACTAGTCCTTCCAGGCTGGACTCTGATATGGTGGAGTGTCAGAGGTGAAGTGGAAGCTGAAGGTACACTGGGCACTGGTTGATGTTGCCAGAATAGCAGTGGACAAACATGGGAGCTGCAGGTGAGAGCAAGGGATGGAATGCCAGCCCAGCCTGGACCCCTCTATTGGGGCATTTCCTGACTAAGAGGTGGATCAGGCATTTGCATTGCAGCTCAAGGCAAAATGTCCAGGTCTTCCACAGTACAGAGATACACCTGACACTGGTTCTTCTCCATGTTGGAGAAGTGGGACTGAGCAGTGCTGAGCTGCATCAGTTCAGGATGTAGAGTGGGTGTAGGAGGTTGCTGGACCAATGCAATCAAGACAGGCATGGGTCAGGAAGCCATCCTCCTTTCTTGATAGCATTCCAATGGGCAGATTGGTATCTTGAGACTTAAGTTGATTAGGATGTCCAGGCAAATTGGGGGTTTGGCCTGTGCCAGATCATCGCTTAAGCTGAGCCAGAAGAGATAGTGCTGCATGCCATTCAGTGTCTGCCACCAGGCACCAAAATTCAGCAACATAGTTATTGACCAGCTGGTGTCCCTGCCTCAGTACCTGGAGCATGGCTTCTGTTGTGTGTGTATGAATTGGGATAGTTAAATATCACTGCCATGGCTTGGAGAAGTTCTCCAACTGGCTTGGGGGTAGGGGGAGGGACTAGATCTGTCTAGAGTGGATATGTCCAGGCCAACATCTCCCAAGTCAGCAGGCTGATATGTCCCACCCTGGGATACATCTGCAGTCATGTGATGGGGGTGTACTCCCCACAATGGCTCTGAGAAGACTAGGGTAGGCCACATGGGCCCAATAGGCCAGTTAGGCTGCAAGCTGGGGAAATTAAGGGTTGGAGGAAAGCCCTAATTCGGAGGAAGCTCACTTGAGCAGAGGTGGACTAGGCTGGTATAAATCCAGAAAGCTGGCAGCAGCAAGGGTTGCTGGGAGGAAGTTTGCAGTCACCCTCTGTTTAGCAGAGAGGGAAGGAGGGAACCCAGGAGGCCTGGCCCAGAGAGACGGACATACCCTGAAGAGAGCAGGGTGGAGAAGAGAGTCTGTGGGACATATGGTAGTGTTGTCCTGGATTGAGGGGTGTGTATACCCCAGAATGTGATCAAGCTAATTGCAACCATATTATGTGCATTCAGCCACCATGAATAAATAAAATAGAACACTACGTAGTTAAGGGTTAATTGGAAAGTAGGCTTTTAGAGGCAAGGTCAAAACTAGCTGGCAGTTTCTACTAATAAGAATGGGAGGAGGGGAAAGAAAAGTAAACAACTGAGACTGTAAACCTTGGTGGATGGAAGACCTTGAGTGTAGATGCCTTTGATATTAGAAGTTTATTGAAAATTAGGAAAAGTGATGATTTTGGAGGGGTCATTATGACCTATGTGTTTTGTAGAAGTTAGTTATAAAAGATTAGTTAATATAGTGTACTTTGGCGCAGTCCTCTGAAGCCATCTTGAGAGATGCTTTTCCTGATGCCTTTTCTCCTCAGTGGGTGAGCAACTGGCCACTGCAAACCCGCTGTTAATTACTCAGTACTGTTCCAGAGTTTAGGTAAATATCTGGGATATTCTAAACCCGTTGCTTATGCCTATGTGTGCTGAAATCTAATAAATTGCAGTTTTAGATAAAGCATGCTTACTTGCATTAATCTTTTATCAGACAGAATTGCTGTGTTCTCATTAATTTATTCATGAAACCGCCTGGAGTGAAATAGTTAAGTTGCCCCTGCTGTGGGTTCTGAAAACCCTGGGTAACAGTGGGAAGCAACCCAGGGAGTAACCAGCAAGGTTGGGGACTGAACAAAGCTTGGCTGCATGTTGTAGTGTTCCTGGGCTGGAAGCTGTAGTAGTGGGTGGGCCCAGGTTCTCCTATCTGCCACTGGGGAGGTGGCATTGGCGGTGAACTAGAAGATAGCCTGGGTCACTGTGGGAGTGACAGAGACTTTGACGGACTGTACCCCAGAAGGGGGCAATGCTGAGTGACCTGGCCAGAGGGCTGAGGGACGAAGAGGCAGCAGCAGCTCCTGGAATGAGAGGGAGGCTGTGGACTGAGAGTGAGAGACAGAGAGAGATGGCGTGCAACCATAGAAAGGGGTGTCGGCCTCCCAAAACTAATCCCCAGAATGGCCAGGAGGAGATGCCATTCCAGCAGAGCGCCCCATCACAGGGCACAACAATAACAGGGACAGCACTGGTTTGCAAACGCACAGAACTTTCCAGAGTCACCATTGAACTTGTGTCTGGCAAGGGAACATCTGGTTCTCAATGGGCCTGGGTCACAGGCAGTGTGGCTTGGGCCTGCAGAGCTGCATTCTGCACCTACAGGGAACTGACCTGGGTTTGCAGGTTCTGCAAGGCACCCAGTAGCTCTGATAAGGAGATGTTAGTCTGAGCAGTGCCCATCCCAGCCGTCGAACCTGTCCCTTCTCTTATTTGTTTGGGCTGCTCAGACTGCCCAGAGTGGGGCATGGGTGGTCAGGCCTAGTGGCTGGAGTTGGAGTCAGAGGCCAGGAACAGCAATGACAGAGCCGCAACCAGGAACCAGGAGTCAGAAGAGTCAAGAACCAAGAAAGGGAGCCAGGCAGTCACAGGAGCAATTAAACCTGTGAGTGGAAGCATTGAACAGCCAGCAACCAGCTGCCGGGCTTAAGAGCACACCCACTGGCTCTCTTCAACCACTCAGACAGGCAGGTCAGCCAATCAAGTAGTTCTGCTGTAGCCCATCTGGGCTCTAGATTAGTCTCCAGGCAAACTGCTAGTCCCAGACTGAGCTGCAGGCTCTCATTCCTGACTGCTGTGAAGTGTAGTGTCTTTCCGTATCTGTCACCTGGTATGTAAATCAAAGTTGTTCTGCATGTTGTGGCATTTACAGAAAACTGGAAATGCAGTTATTTGTGAAATGTTAATATTTAGGTAAGAAATTCATTCCTGAGGAAGGTGGATCAGTAACTCTGGTTCTTTTATGAACAGGCAGACGTGCTGTGGGGCTCAGACATGTTATGGACAAGGGGGCAAATTCTGCTCTCATTTATACCACATGTGGGCCTACTGAATGCAGGTCAGGGCAAAACTTGGCTCATAATATATTTGAGAAGATGCTGGTAGTTTACTACTTCAGTTTCTCCAGGCATGCAATTGGGGATTGGCAATCATGGCATCTTGAAAGAAGGTCACCCCAATTGTTGCTATGCCAAAAGGGACATTTTCTTTTGAGCATGTTAGCAAAGTTATTCAGAACTCAAATTGGTCCTTGTCAGACCTGATGATATAAAGAGCCCCCACAGCAAAAACACAAGGACCGTTTCTGCGCAGCTTTAGCATTAAATGAAGCCAAGGCTCAGGTTATCGTGAAATAACAACCTAGTGCCATTAGCATCTTTGAGCAGGAAGTTCTCAGGACAGTGAGCCATTGTTTCTTAGGGAAACATAATATATTGCCTGCATGAAATCTCACATTGTTTATTGTGAAATGAATATGCACTTCACCTGGGTCAGCTTAGCACAGAAGCATTTATAGGGATATTAAAGCAACTGCTGGCATCTGATCCCTGTGTAAGTCAACAATCTCACAACAGCCAGTTTAAATATCGGGATAAAACTAGGTTGTCCATGAACTAAAGATTTCAAACAATCACATTGCTGGAACTCCATTTCCATAGTAAATTCTTTCCCTTGATTTTTACCTTCCTATTCCCTTCAAGAACTAAAAGACACCCTTTTTTATTAGTAAAAAGACACAAAAAATTGAAAGAGGGACATCAAAATCTTCCCATTAGACTCAGATCACATTGTTCCCAAATACTTGACACTGAAATAGATTGTACTATACAGGGATATTTAGAAGTCATCCACTACTCAAACAAGCGTCTCTCTTTCACTCACTCGCTGTCGAGGGAATATTTATTTCTGAGGGGGTAGAATTATTATGTTTGATTTGGCAGTACTGTGGAAGCATCACATGGCTTATAATGAAGGCCCAGAGTGCTGTTACTATTATTGGTAGCCGGTTATGTCATCAAAATGTTCTCACATGTCAAGAGCAGGTGTCCACACTGCTCTACTATAAATAAAAGCATTTTTAGCCAGGATTGTGATTTAAAATGAAAGTAGCAGCAAGCAAGCAATTCTTCGTAAGAGCATGCAGACAGAGCAAGACAATTGATTAGGAATGATTTTAGTTTATCTAAGAAAAAAGGCAAAAATACATTGTAAAGACAGACAATTCAGCACAATGCAGAACACGTTATAGTTAACAGAGTATCATAAAAGCGTGAGCATTCTGGGACCCTGCTAGGAGATTAAAGTGCTCTATGAAGAGTATTCTAACACACTTTGGGGGCATGTTCTAGGAGGAGTAAATGAGGAGAAAGTAATAGCTAACGTGAACCTTCTCTCAAAATTTGAACCAAGCCCTAACTTTTTTTAAGGTTTGAAAAAAAGGTTCTGTTTATGTTTTCATTGATTCCAGCAGCAGAAGTGCCGAGATGCCAAAAAAGGGCTGTTTTTGCAGTTTTTAATAGGTGGCACCCTGCAATTTATTCATAATCAGCCTCAAACCTACCCCATAGGGGCCTGAATTCATCTTGCAATGAGCCCTGGAATACTCCTGTGTACCTTTTAGGCTCCAGGTCTAAACACATGAGGTTGTACAGCATAGGGAGACAAAGGGACACTATGCCAGTGTGTTACAGCTGGATTCAGGGGAGTAGCAATGTTATCCTCATCTCACATTTTCTCTGAGATTTTGGAGGGACTAGGAAGCAATTGCCCCTTCTATAGAGGAAACCATGAAGCCCCTACAGCACGGGAACAAATCTACACTGACACACCCCTAGAGCTCTGACCAGGGGTATTCTATCTGCTACCCAAGATCCATAAACCTGGAAATCCTGGATGCCCCATTATCTCAGGCATTGGCACTCTTACAGCAGGATTATCTGGCTATTTGGACTCTCTCCTCAGAACCTACGCTACCAGCACTCCTAGCTATCTTCGAGACACCACCGACTTCCTGAGGAAACTACAATGCATTGGTGATCTTCCTGAAAACACCATCCTGGCCGCCATGGATGTAGAAGCTCTTTACAACAATATTCCACACGAGGATGGACTACAAGCTGCCAGGATCAGTATCCTTGATGAGGCCACGGCACACCTGGTGGCTGAGCTTTGTGACTTTGTCCTCACCCACAACCATTTCAGACATTGATGACATCTTCATCATATGGGCCCACGGGAAGGAGGCCCTTGAAGAATTCCACCTGGATTTGAACAATTTCCACCCCACCATCAACCTCAGTGTGGATCAGTCCACACAGGAGATCCACTTCCTGGACACTACAGTGTAAATAAGTGATGGTCACATAAGCACCACCCTTTACCGGAAACCTACTGACTGCTATACTTACCTACATGCCTCCAGCTTCCACCCAGGACACATCACACGATCCATTGTCTACAGCCAAACCCTGAGATACAACCGCATTTGCTCCAATCCCTCAGACAGAGACAAACACCTACAAGATCTCTATTAAGCATTCTTAAAACTACAATACCCACCTGGGGAAGTGAGGAAACAGATTGACAGAGCGAGACGGGTACCCAGAAGTCACCTACTACAGGACAGGCCCAACAAGGAAAATAACAGAATACCACTGGCCATCACGTACAGCCCCCAGCTGAAAACACTCCAGCGCATCATCAGCGATCTACAACCTATCCTGGAAAACGGTCCCCCACTCTCACAGGCCTTGGGAGGCAGGCCAATCCTCGCTTACAGACAGCCCCCCAACCTGAAGCAAATACTCACCAACAACTACACACCACACCACAGAAACACCAACCCAGGAACCAATCCCTGTAACAAACCTCATTGTCTTCTCTGTCCCCATATCTACTCTAGCGACACCATAATAGGACCCAACCACACCAGGCACACCATCAGAGGCTCATTCACCTGCACATCTACTAATGTGATATATGCCATCATGTGCCAGCAATGCCCCTCTGCCATGTACATTGGCCAAACCGGACAGTCTCTACGTAAAAGGATAAATGGACACAAATCAGACATCAGGAATGGTAACATACAAAAGCCAGTAGGAGAACACTTCAATCTCTCTGGAGACTCAATAGCAGATTTAAAAGTAGCCATTCTTCAACAAAAAAACCCTTCAAAAACAGACTTCAAAGAGAAACTGCAGAGCTACAATTCATTTGCAAACTTAACACCATCAATTTGGGCTTGAATAGGGACTGGGAGTGGCTGGCTCATTACAAAAGCAATTTTCCGTCTCTTGGTATTGACACCTCCTCATCAATTATTGGGAGTGGATCACATCCACCCTGACTGAATTGGCCTTCTACATTGGTTCTCCACTTGTAAGGTAACTCCCTTCTCTTCATGTGCCAATATATATTTATGCCTGTATCTGTAATTTTCACTCCGTGCATCTGAAGAAGTGGATTTTTACCCACAAAAGCTTATGCCCAATAAATCTATTAGTCTTTAAGGTGCCACCAGACTCCTCATTGTTTTTATGAAGCCCCTTTAACACCCACACATATATTTACATAGCACAGTGGAAGAGGGACAGTTACAGTTCCCTACAGGCAGCTGATACTTAATGCTACCTTCTCCTAAGGTTTGTGCAGGGTCTAGTGTGCCAAAAATGACAAGCTAGAGTGAAGTCCTATATTTCATATTTCATGGTTGTTGTTGAGTCCTCAGGGGCTTCATTTCCATTGCATCACATCTTATGGAACACATGCCGTGCATTTCTCCCACTGCTCTGTGTACAGAGGGGTTTAGAGAGGAGGGTCCCCAGTGGCCAGCCTCCTAAAGAAACAAGAAAAAGGAGCGACCACCCCTGAACATCAAAGGAGGGGCCACTCAAGCCCAGGAAGGAGAAGATGCTGCCAGCGTTCCCTGAAGACAGAAGAGACAAGCAGGAGGTTCTTGGTGGTTTGCTGGTGAGGTAGGGTAATGCAAAGGGGTGTTGTGGGGAGAGCCCAGGATTCTTTTGTAAATGTGCGTTCATTGATTTTAAAACTAGCAGCAATCTTGCAGTGTCTGGTTGGATTCCACCCCCTTGCAAACTAAACTTCAGGATTCAGTTCCTAAAACTGAAGACCAGATCATCAACTGATGTAAAGAAGAGTAGCTCATTTGACATGAGTGCAGCAATACAAATGTGTACCAGTTGAGGTTCTGGCCCCTCATCTCTGTGAAGTTCACCCAACACTCATGCATTCTGGTGTCAACAGAGGGGTATTTATGTGCCTCATTCCCCGCACACGCAGATGACAGCTACATAATATTACCATTTTCTCCCCATTTCTCACCGCAATAACATTTTCACTCATTTTTCATGTCACATCAGCAACACTATGCCCGCATTCTGACTGGTTATTCAGGTTTCCACTGCATGCTTGTTATTACATCTGGCCTGTTAGATCCTTTCTATGACACAACCCTAACCACACAAAACTGATTTACAAGATAACAAAGAGAGTTCATGATCATGATCTGAACCATATAAATAAAGTCCATTTGAATTAAATGAATTTAAGGCTGGGACAGGGGCAGCATGGATTTATAGTCCTATGAATTGGCATCTTCTGTTGGGTCCATAAGAAGCAGTGAAATTTTTCTAGTGTGCCTCGCCCATTGTTCTCTGCCCTGGCCTGGAATAACTATTTCTACTGGAAAGAGAGGATTTCATTCTCCATCTTTGTTTAGTCTTTGGTGTGAGCACTGAGACTGCAAACAAAGGAGGCTAGTTGTGGGGGTGGCATTTGTAATATACACAAACCCCTAAGGAAATGGACAGACACCACCAACTCATTTCACATAGGCCATCACACAGAAATGACTATTTTAGTAACTAGTCTCAAGCAGCATGTGAACCAGGGACTAAGAAGCACAACGTCCTATCACCTATTTACTTATTCATTCAGTCCCTAGTATAAATACCAGGGCCAATTTGTGCCCAGCACATGACCAAGAGTTCAATAGTAGGAGGCCGTAATCAGCCGTTCCCCAACTTGTGCCCTATGGAGGAACTGGGCAAAGTGGCAGACTGTGCCCTCCCCGAAGAGCAAGGATTGTTTGTGGTTAGCACTTTGAGGTTAGCAGGTGTGCAGCACTTCTCCCAAAAGGGCCATATTTTGGAGTTTAATGTATCCACCCTACACACACCCACATCCCGTATCATTTGAAAGCTTATTTTATGTATCAGATGAGGTCTGATGTAAACTGGTCAAGTGGTGCCATAAGCCTGGGAGGTGAGATGAAACAAGGGCACTCAGAATGAGAGTGTCATTTTTTGCACAGTTCCAGAAACACGATGACCAGACTATGACAGAGTACTAGCTGTAGGATGCTGCCCTCTTAGGAAATTCCACAACGGAAAATATCACAAGCTTAATTGGAATCCGCTAACCTGCTCTGGCAGGGATTGTGGACACTTGGGGGAAATGAGTGGGCTAATGAGATAATTAGCTCAATCAAGGGAAGATATGTAACTGGAACAAGGGGAGTTGCCCAGAGAGTGAGATGGGTGTGGTAGAGGAAGCTGGATGGAAGGCTCCACCTGACACATGCCTGTGCTATGCTGTGCAATGCCCGGAACCTGGGGGAAAGAAACGGTGTGTATGTTGTGAGTGGCAGGCCAGGCAAAAGGACTAGGTAGCTGAGGGAGTACTACCCTATGACTACAGTTTTACAGTTTAATTTAATTTCAGCACCTTAATGTGGTGTTTGTTGGTCAAATCTATCAGACAATAAAAGTATTAAGATTCCTTTTTATTTGTTTTGCATGGGTAAGTTTCCTGCCCAGAAATGATGGAGCTCTTTAGCGTGTGGTAGTGATAAGAAATGCTACCAATATACTTTGGGAATATCACCTCTACAGTGTGTGAAGTTAAAGTATAAAGGTATGGAGGATACAAGCCCCTTAAAGCTTACATCAAAGAGAGACTCTCCACAAACTTTGAAAAATATGTGATTTGTCAAGAAAAATCAAAAGAATGCAAATTTGTCAAAAGCCACCAATGCTGGACAAATTTCTGTGATGCTGACAGCAGAAGCCAGAAAAGATGAACTGTGTTGGTGGTTCCTGGAAGAGTAGTCTAGTTTAGAGTATTGCTATCACCTCATCTATCACTGGGATTACTTTCAGAAATACACAAGCAAATTAAATGTGGCTCATGTCTGAGTTGTACTGAGCACAGGAAAGAAAACAGACTCTGAATCTGATCAGATGGCTTCATGTTCACCTGCTTCTATAGACACCAGACCAAACACATCTTCCAGTGACTGGTCCTGTTGGATTGTTTGCTTGAGGGGGGAAAAAGCCAACCACACACACAAGACAGCAAGAAACATTATAAAAAAGATAGGTTGCTCTCAGATAAGGAGACAACAAAAATGATATGACATGTTGCACAGAATATCTGTGGAAGACTTGATTGCTAAGGATGGAGGTTATCACTCAATGTGCCTTTCTTTCTACTTGAGTAAAATGAATCTTAAAGCAAAATCATTTAGTTTTGCAACAATACAGTCACCTTATGGGACTGCATGCTATCAGATGATTGAACACCTAGACAATGAACTTATGTATGACAATAAGGCACTTCTGTCCAAGCTGCTCCAAGGATACAAAGCCTACTTCCTTCAGATGTAGTGTGACAGGGTAGGGTCCCACTCGTGTCTCTTTTCAAGTTACAAACTGCTCAGGCACCTTCTTCTGGTGAGCACCTCGAGTGGTTTATTTCTGGGTCCTTCCCCCCACCTGCCCTTATAGACTTGTGCAGCCCTGTATTTGCAGTGACACACAATCCTTAGCTCCCTTGGGGGTAAGGGGGGAAAGACAGTAGGATCTTCCCCCTGGGAGATCTCTCTAGGCTCTGACTCTGAAAGTCTCTCTACCCCTTTGCATTTCCTTCTTCTGTCTTTTCTATTTTCTGCCCAATGGCCTCCTCTGCCTGTCCCAATCCATCAGTTAGGCACAGCTCTTCTTAGTCAGGTCTACTCTAGAGTAATTAATTTGAGTTGCAGTGATCAGAATGCTGGATCAGCTACTGTTGCACACCACTGTCACAGGTAGAAACTGCAAACTATTTCAGTAGCAAGTTACAGGCAAGGTTAGAAAAACACTATCATTCTGAAATTTCATTCCATGCACAGTATGAACAAGACAAGTCTACCATTGTTCTATGCAGTGCAACATTAGCTGATGCTATCAGAACTGCTAGCAATCTGCATTAGGAACTTAATGTGACGTTGCACTCCATATGCTTTATGAAAATATGCTTGGAATGTGAATATAATGTAACTGAAATATGCTTTATGCAAAAGGTCTCTTGTAAGGTATCATTACAAAGCTTATAATCTACTGAGTGTGTTCATCCTATTTGTATGTATGTATCATTCTTAAATATCTAAAACTAGAAATATGAAGTTAACTCTGAGGTCCTATTGTAATTATGCAAAGTGTGGGCCATTAATGGTGGTTTAGAATCTTGATGGCACCCATTGACTAGGAGAATTGGCTGTAAATGGCTCTGTTGACCTGAAAGCCTTCCTTTGTACGTGAAGTGGGTAATGAAGAATGAGGTCTTACAGGACATGTGACCAAGTCACATGATACTGCAATCCATCTTAAACCTGGTGCTTCTCCATTTAGAAGGAGGGGTAGGGACCCAGAGAGACAAAAGATTCCACCTTATGCCAAAGATATAAAAGGAGGTGGAACAGAACAAAGGGGGTCCCAGTCATGTGAAATCCCCTGCTTTTCACCTAAGATGCCTGCTGGAACTAACAAGAACTGTACCAGGGAAAGAAGCTTATTGGAACATCTCTGAGGGTGAGATTTACCTGTATTCAGTTTCTTAAATGTATTAGGCTTAGACTTGTGTGTTTTGTTTAATTTTGCTTGGTAACTTACTTTGTTCTGTCTGTTATTAGTTGAAACCACTTAAATCCTACTTTTTATATTTAATAACATCACTTTTGTTTATTAATTAGCCCAGTTAAGTGATTAATACCTGGGGGAGCAAACAGCTGTGCATCTCTCTCTATCAGTGTTATCAAGGGCGGACAATTTGAGTTTACCCTGTATACACAATATATAGGATTTATTTGGGGTTTGGATTTATTTGGGGTTTGGATCCCATTGGGAACTGGGTGTCTGGGTGCTGGAGATAGGTGTCTTGCTGAGCAGTTTTTGGTTAAAGTCTGCAGCTTTGGGGACTTGGACCAGACCTGGGCCAGTGTTGCAGCAGGCTAGTGTGTCTGGCTCAACAAGGCAGGGATCTGGAGTCCCAAGCAGGGAAAACTGGCTCAGAAACGGACTCAGGTGACAGTCCCAAGGGGGTCTCTGTGACCAAACCCATCACACTTAAGTCATCTAAATGTTTTGTGGATGTTTTGTTCTGGCGAGTGAGCCTGACAAACAGTTTTCAAATGAACAAGTGGTTTTATACAATGCTGCTTCAATCCTTTGGTCTGAAATAGCCAAAATGAAAACCTCAGAATGTTATCCAATGTCAGGTGGATCGTAGATTACAGAGGTCAGCTACTTGTGTCACAGTTGGTGCAGGAGTTTATCTTTTGGTTGATCCTTTGTTGGGGAGGAGTAAATGTGGTTTCTGCAAAGGGAAATCATGCCTCACCAGTGTATTAGAATTCTTTGAGGGTATCAACAAGCATGTGGACAAGAGTGATCCAGTTGATATAGTGTACTTGGATTTTCAGAAAGCCTTTGACAAGGTCCCTCATCAAAGACTCCTAAGCAAAGTAAGCAGTCATGGGATAAGAGGGGTGGTCCTCTCATGGGCTAGTAACTGATTAAAAGATAGGAACCAGAGGGTAGGAATAAACAGTCAGTTTTTCCAGTGGAGAAAAGTAAAGAGCAGAGTCACCCAAGGATCTGTCCTGCAACCTGTGCTGTTCAGCATATTCATTAATGATCTTGAAAAGCCGGGCAAGTAAAGTGGCAAAATATGCAGATAATACAAAATTACTCAAGATAGTTAAGTCCAGAGCTGTGAAAAGTCACAAAGGGATCTCACTAAACTGGGTTACTGGGCAACAAAATGGCAGATGAAATTCAGTGCTGATTATGCAAAGCAATGTCAGTTGGAAAACATATTCCCAAATATACATATGTAATGCTGGGGTCTAAATTAGCTGTTGCCACTCAAAAAAGTTCTTGGAGTCATTGTGGATAGTTCTCTGAAGACATTCACTCAACATGTGACTGCAGTCGAAAAAAGCTAACAGAAGATTAGGAACCATTATGAAAAGGAGAGAGAATAAGACAGTAAATATAATAATGCCACTGTATAAATTCCTGGTATGTCCACACTTTGAATATCGAGTGCCATTTTGGTCACTCCATCTCA
Source organism: Terrapene triunguis (assembly GCF_002925995.2). Lineage (NCBI taxonomy): Eukaryota > Metazoa > Chordata > Testudines > Emydidae > Terrapene > Terrapene triunguis. The sequence continues at coordinate 2,975,292 of NW_020664499.1, forward strand.
AAGAAGATATTAGAATTGGAGAAGGTACAGAGAAGGGCAACAAAAATGATTAGGGGTATGGAACAGCTTCCATATGAGGAGAGATTAAAAAGACTGGAACTGTTCATCTTGGAAAAAGGATGAATGAGGGAGGATATAATAGAGGTCTATAAAACCATGAATGGTGTGCAGCAAATGAATAGGGGAGTGTTATGTGAAAGGGTAAACAACAATAACTAGGGGTCACCTGATGAAATTAATAGGCAGAATTAATTAACACTAACATAAGGAAGTACTTCATACAACACACAGTCAACCTGTAAAACTTGTTGCCAGAAATGTTGTGAAGGACAAAATTATAAGTGGGTTCAAAAAAAGAATGAGATAAGTTCATGGAGGTTAGGTCCATGAATGGCTATTAGCCAAGATGGTCAAGGACGCAATCCCATTTTCTGGGTGTCCCTAACTTCTGATTGCCAGAAGCTAGGATTTAACAACAAGGGATTGGTCACTCAATAATTGCCATGTTCTGTCATTGCCTCTGAAGCATCTGGCACTGGCCACTCTCAGAAGAGAGGATACTGAACTAGATACTGGACCATTGGTCTGACCCAGGATGACTGTTCTTATGATAGATAAAGAAGCATATAATTCAGCCAGGATTGATTATCATCTTTCAGAAGACATGCAAAGAAGGTGTCTCTCTACTGTGGAGTGCATAATATGTAACAGTTCAAAAATTATCACACATCTGTGCATAAGCCTTATTGCATATCTACATCTCACAGTTTAATTGACACATGCTACACCTTCATAGATTCTGCATCTATTATGATGAGCTGAGGCAGTTCATCACTAGTGCTGCCAAAACTGAAGTAGAAAGACTCCAGGGAGGTGTGTCATTTCCATATGAAACTGTACCACTTCATGCTGGTGGAAATCTCATCCATGAAGGAGATAATACAGACATCAACATAGAGACCAACGATGGAAAGAATACCTTCCATTCAATAGCTAGAGTGGTAATACAAGGACAGCCTGCAGATAGTCCAGCATCGCAAGAAATATCACTGAAGCATGGGAAAGAAAATTCACTTACTCTCCCAGGGCAATCAGAGTCTCTTTTGTAGTGTCTGTAATCAGAACAATCTCTGCACAGAACTGTGTTCATGCCAAGGCAATGAAGACAGTGGTAACCCACATACTCTTGAAAGAGATCCTAATGATGAACATGATAATGACATTGACTAGAAATGGCACCGGCACTATTACATTTCAATGATACCTGTGCAAATTTATTATTAGATTTTGTTTTACCTTTAGATTGTTGTTGTGATCCTTTAAAGTCACAAAGAAATCCAATTTTATGTTTTAAATGCATAGTCATTAAACTAACAGAAACAAATGCAGATATTTCCAGGTGGTCATTTCAATGAGGTGATGGTGTCATTGTTTATCCCCATGTCTATGGTATTGGCAGCACTTGTTGACAGCTCCACATCACACCTCATCTTAAAGTAGACCTAAGCTTTCAAATGATGTGCATGTGTGTAGAGAGGGTACAATAAGTTGACCAAATTGGTGGTATCTGCCACTCACCTATAGCAAGTCAGAGTAACACCCTGTCCCTCCCATGCCAGCTAGTAGAATAGAATTGAGAGAAAGTTAGAATTTCCATCCCCTGGGAAATCCTAATATGTCAACATTGTTTTGTTCTGAATCGTGATGAAATATCAACATTTTTGCAGAACAAAGAGTTCCAAACAACTCAATTCAGACTAAACATTTTGGCATTTTTGACAGAGATGAATCCAAAATCTAAGTGTTTGTTTTGTTGAACTGACCTGAAACACTTCATTTTGAATCAGTTCCACATTAAAATGCATTTCCATATTGGTGCATTTTGCCTCATGGGATCTGTATTTGGATTGCTGGCCCAAAAGAACATATTTTGTTTCCATGTTCCCAATGGCAAATTGAAAATTTTCAGCAAAAATCAATGTTTGACTATGCAAAATTTTACCGAAACTGCGTTTTCCATCATAAAATCAGCCCAGTGGGAAATTCCCAACCAGCTCTACAGTAGAGTTAATGGGGCTTTAACATAAGCACATGATGGGCACTTCCAAAGAATTGCTCAATACATAGTCAAAGAGCGCAGAGGATGAATGAGTATTCCCCTAATACTGGCCTAACAGCTAAAATTCAGTGCTAAAATAAAATGAATGTGTAAAAAGAATAAAACCCATCATTAAATGGCCGTTTTCACTCAGACAAAAGAGAGAGGGTATAATAGAAATCTGTTGCTGTGCTCTTACTCCTTTGTTATGAAATACTCATAATAGTATTTAGAGAGCTATGTATTTTTTTCCCATCTCAGCACTGGGATATACTTAACATACCCACCCCAACGTGCACACATGCACACACATAAGAACCCCCAATTCTAATTGTTTTTTATTCTATTTAGAATTGCATTTTCATGTAATCTTTAAAACAAAACACCAAGCGTTAACAGAGAGGAGCAAAGAAAAGCCCACATTCTTTTTGGATGCATTAAAAGACAGCTTCCGTCAAACTTTCAACACTCCACAATTAGGCTCAAGTAAGCTGCAATTCTGAACTGGGGTGGGGTGGGGGGGAACAAACATCCCATTTTGCAGATCTGAGGTCTTCCTGAGCTGAATAAAATTCTGCTACAAAACAAAAACTGTGAAAAGAGAAGTGGTGGTGGAGTGGGGTGCATAAAAAGTCAGTCTGAAGTTCTATGCTTAATCTTTCCAGACCTTAAATCAATTAATTATTCCCCATATTTGGAGGCCTGCACAGACTTGGCAAAGTGGGAAGCTCCTTTTCTTTCTTTAGTTTAATTTAAAAGAATCTGAAGCCCCAAATCTTCTTTTCAACCTCCTACTCTCTAGAACCCCAACCCAATTCTGCCCACATGCACCTATCTCTGGAAGTCTGTAGACCTAGGATTTCCTTTCTGCAGACCTCAGCAAATCTGCAGGGTGCAGTGACTGGTGAAAGCAGAGGGCTTGTGAGGGAGGAGATTAGAAGGTCATCTGCCCCCTTTCTATAGGCCTCAAACTTTGCAGATGGGGATAATCCAAAGCAAGCCTACCCCCCCCCCTTCTGCTCCCCCTGCTTGCAAGATTTTGGAAGTTATGCATTTCCTGCAAACCTATGAGTCTTTTGCAGATTACTTTTTTAAATGAAAGCTTAGGCCTCCAGCAGTCCTTTGATATCCCATATGAAGCTCACCTTCCCTAACAATGTTATTAAAAAACAAAAACTTTGGCCATTTGATTTTAACCAGCTAAATTATCCTGAGCACAAGACCTCTGCTATTGAGTAGAGAGTCCAATAAGGTAGGTTGTGTCATTCATCTTCTTTCAATTTATTTTACTACACAGTGACAAAAAAATTCAGAACTCTTTTTAAAGCTCTAGGATGTCATAATTTAATAACCACATGTCTGATTCCCTTCCAATTTTCTTCAAAAATTCTACCTTTGATCCAGCTCTAACCTACCAATTTTGAGGCCCCTATAGTTCTTTTTGAAGGGACAAGGGAACAAAATAAGGCTTCCAATGGAAACTCAGCTGTAACCTTAACCATTTAGTAACTGCTCTCACTCCACAATCTCCGTGCAAGGATTCATTCTAATGCACAAGTAATTCAAGCACAAGATTTTGCACTATGCAAATACTTGAAAATTACACTGCTCTACAGCCAAAATGCTTCTGAAATAAATGTAGTCAAACTTTACTAATTCTGGGTCACTGAGAACGAAAATGATGCTTAAAATTGTTGATTGGCTCTAGTTTTCAAGATATGCTATTGGGTCAGTATATATGACCCTTGATTTGGGAATGGCGGAGAATAAGTGAGTTATAAAGGGAAGGGATCTCAA
>NW_020664499.1:2979586-3006450 GCF_002925995.2 Terrapene triunguis
AAGCAGACGACTTCTCAAAAATTGTAGACCAGTGTTATTATCAGTCCTAAACATCTAGGACCTCAATATAAATACCTTGGACATGATAGATGAGATAGAGAGGATGGATGGACAAACAGGCAACAAAATGATTATTATTTGCAATCTGATGATCTTGAGTTGGTAGTGTTTTCTCCATGAAGCAGATACAGATTTAACTAGATAACCTTGCTATTGATTGGGTGAAAACGATAGGAAGCAGTTCACAATGTGCCCAATCCAAAGTCCATTGAAGTCAATGGGAGTGTTTCTATTGGCATTAATGGATTTTGGATCAGACTCTATCGGAGCATCTCAAGGAAGCAATTTAGTTTAGCATGCAGATAATGTTTCCTTAAATAGACAAAAAGTTGAGAGCTGTGGGTGGGACAAAGAAATGGTTTGATAGCTGGATGTGCAGAACAACAATACAATCCATACCATCAACTTCTCTTCACCGTAGGCCCAGTCCAAAACCCATTTAAAAAAATCTATGGGAAAGCCTCCACTGACTTCAGTGGACTTTTGAACTGCTCATAGTGTCACAGGAATCTAAAGCAGAAGCAAATGTTACTGTATTATTATTTAAAAGAATGCTTACAACACTGTAGGCTTACAGTGTTTGTGTAAAGCACTGTGTAAGCCATGTTCCTTGCACAGATGAGCTTCCAATTTAAAAGAGACAATACAATACAATGAACAATTGAAGCACTGTACCATTCAGCACTAGTCACTCCTTGGTTCTGGCCAATTTACAGGAGTTCTGAGCTCACAATGAAGTTTTTTGTAGTGCCACAAGGTCTGGCGATCGCTGGTTCATTTTTCATCTCTTGCTCTGACTAGAATAGAGAGAGAGGCAAATCCTAGCTCCCCGCCCAAAGACACAGCCTCGCTTCTACAGTCTTAAAGGACTGCCAGTGGAGCAGACCCAGTGTGCTTCTGCTGTGTGATTTGGTGGGGGAAGAGTGACTTGTGCTTCTCAAGGGGCCACAACCCTTGGGCACCACAGAGCACAGCTCCAGGAGGACACCTGTGCCCTAGTGTAACTCACACTAGGAGAATGTAGGCCTTTGCTCCTCTCTTCTGGCTGGGCCACATAAAGCTTGAGGCCCCTATCTAGCAAAGCACTGAGACATGGATTTAACTTTGAAGTCAGTGGGATCACTCATGTGTCTATAGTTAAACATGTGCTCAAAAGCTATGTTGAGTAAGGGGTCTTAGTGCCATAGCTCAAGCAGTAGCAACTCATGCTTTTTCATGTGAGATGTCCTCATCCTCACCAACAGCCCATGCCGCACTGGCTATACTAGCCTACAAGGGGTTTGGAGAGGTACAGCAGGCTAAGGATAGGGATGTCAGTGCTGGATCCATGACTGTGGATCCATGCCAATCAAAACCCCGGCAGGGAAAGGAAGGTGCAGCAGCTGCATAGTCGGTCTCTGGGTGCTCTTTGATGTGAGAGAATGCCTGCCCCACCCCTTGTCTGTCTCAGGGCCCTCTGTAGAACTTCCGAGTGCACAACCCATATGTGACGGGTTGGATCACAGAAACCCCCTTGGGAACTGCCAACTGATGTGCCAAGACTACTTCTGCCCCTGCTTTCCCTGCCAGCTTGGGACTCCAGCACCCTGTCTTGTTGAGCCAGACACATCAGTCTGCTCCAACACAGACCCCGGGTCTGAACCCACGTGCCCCGAAGCTGCAGACTTAACTGAAAGCAACTTAAGAAGTGTTCCTGTCTTTAACACTCAGATGCCCAACTCCCAAAGGGGTCCAAACCCAAAATAAATCAGTTTTACTCTGTATAAAGCTTATACAGGGTAAACTCATAAATTGTTCACCCTCTGTAACAGTGATAGAGAGATATGCACAGCTGTTTGCCCCTCTCCCCCCCCAGGTATTAATACATACTCTAGGTTAATTAATAAGTAAAAAGTGATTTTATTAAATACAGAAAGTAGGATTTAAGTGGTTCCAAGTAATAACAGATAGAACAAAGTGAATTACTAAGTAAAATAAAATAAAACACGCAAGTCTGAGTCTAATACAGTAAGAAGACTGAATACAGATAAAACCTCACTCACAGTGGTGTTCCAGTATGCTTCCTTTTACAGACTAGTCTCCTTCTAGTCTGGGTCCAGCAATCACTCACACCGCCTGTAGTTACTGTCCTTTGTTCCAGTTTCTTTCAGGTATCCTTGGGGGTGGAGAGGCTATCTCTTGAGCCAGCTGAAGACAAAATGGAGGGGTCTCCCAGAGGTTTAAGTAGACTTTCTCTTGTGGGTGGAGACCCCCTCCTCTCTCCTATGCAAATTCCAGTTCCAAGATGGAGTTTTGGAGTCATATGGGCAAGTCTCATGTCCATGCATGACTGAGTTTCTTACCAGCCAAGCCACATTCCTGGGAAAGCTCCAATGTAGATTGGCATCTTCAAGTTCATTGTTGGCTTAAGTGGTTCTTGATTGGGCACTTAATTTGCACATTCCTTTCTCAAGAAGCTGACCAAATGCTTTACTAAGGCTTCTTAGAAATCAAGCAAGTATACAGCCAATATTCCTAACTTCAAGTACAAAAATGATACGTGCATACAAATAGGAGTAATGTATTCAGTAGATCATAACCTTTACAGAGATATGTTACATGGCATATGTAGCATAAAACATATTCCAGTTATGTCACATATACATTCATAAGCATATTTCCATAAAGCCTTATGGGGTGCACCATCACACCATACACCTGGGTTGTGCATATGATCCCAAAATTGGCCTGGTTATTGTAGGATAATACATGGCTATAAAACAAAGATGCACATAGCGAGAGAAGCCTACCATACTAGGGTTGCTTTGAGAAATATGCTTTTGTTATCCAGCACATACATTCAACACACAACTGTTATTGACTTTCACTTAGGAATATATCACCCTTGTTGCTGCAGTTTCCTTAATGAAAAATCAAGAAAAGTTATTCAACTATAAGTCACGGGGGACCTCTAATTGCACTAAGAAAGTTTTTGATGACCCACATGAGAATTTGCATTCAGGCTTTTTGGATATGTCATCAGTCTTGAATCTTCTCTGAACAGTTGTGCTCCTCACTGTTTTAATTGTTAACTGTTATTTTGGAGGTTTAGTTTACTCATTAAGGGTTTTTTTTTAACTGCTCTGTGTCTAAATACACTTTGTCTCATAGTAATTAACAAAGCTGACTAAACTTTATTCACAACCTGCTGAGTTTCATGTTCTGATTCTTCTAGTGTTGTGTTTATGCAACTGTAATTGTGTCAGAGTTGCAGCTTCTGGGTTGGTTGCTTTGGTTGTTTTTGTTTGTTTGTAACCATAATGAGGATCCGGTTGGTTCCTTATTACCCTATAAAAGGCTACACAATCAGGCCCAGGTTTTAAATCTGTGGCTGTGCACTGGTTAGACACCTGATGTGTTTCACCCCAGATGCATCACATCAGCATCATGTAGACTCCCTTTTTGGAGTGTCAGGAAAGCATTTTTCACTGAAGGTGGGAATGTCGTTGCATTACACTTTTTATAATGCAAAGCTGCACCTTAAAGACAAGGTCCATAAATTCCCTGGAACTTCCCTCTTACTGTCCCCACAAATTGATCACAATATATTAGACCACATTAACTGCAGGTCAAGTTTCACATTTCAAAAAATTCTACAGGCAGCAGGGAATAATCAATAGATCTGGCATGAAACATTTGCCCAGAAACATGGCATAATTGGCTTTCACCACAAAAGATAGCTAAGTCTGTTCGGTTACATGATGAGATTTGTTTTACATTTTCTTAAGTCATCTCATATCCTGCTTTTTCCAAGGCTGTCTTCTTGCTTCTTATAGCTACTTAATAATTGGTTTCTTCAGTCTGCAAAATTCAAGGTAAACCTAAGGTCAGGCTCAAGGCACATGGATTGTAAATAAATGTAGCTGAGCATATGTGGGCAAAATATAGAACTGAAGCATTTCATATTGACAACTGGGCTCAGAACCTTTCGCTACACACAAAAACTGCTAAGTTCACATGCTGGCAATTGCAAATCGTCCCATCACTCAGGATGGATTTGCCCTTGCATTCAGAGTTCAATGTAATTAATGTGAATGTCACAGTCTATGAAGAAGCTACTAGAAGGGCAATTTGTGTTATAAAGGATTAATCTTCAGCAGAAAGTTTAAAGGTACCACATATCCTGCAGGTCAGTATGCAGTATTACATTTGTTGATGACAAAGGCTGGTCATAAAATGGGGGACTCTTTTCCACTACAAATTTCAAAACACAATGAAAATTTTTCATTTTATTCAAAAAAGTTTCCCAGGAGTGCCAGTCATACACCGGAACCCCATTGTGCTGGGGCTGTACAAACACAGAAGAAAAAGATGGACCTTGCTCAGAGGATTAGTAATATAAATTGTTTTGAATTATCTTCTCTCTTCTTGGTACATGAATAATGTGGCAAATTCAGCCATCAACACAGAATCTGGCAGTATGTAACCTTGCCTACCTGTACCTTTTGTGATCTCTATGAAAGAGAAATCCTCTAAAAGGTTGTTTTCTCTTGGATTCTGATTTTATGTTATGGGGTTTCATTTTGTTCCATGTTTCATAAACACATGGATTTACCAACGCACTCAATGTTGGCCTACATCTGCTATCACTGGAGCCAATGGGAGATTTACTTACAACTTCAATGAGAGAATAGTAAGGCTAAATGCTACAGCTGGTCAGAGAAATTTAAAGTTTTCTATTTTGATGTTTTTCATTTGATTTCATTTTAGTTTTAAAAGGGACAACATTTTAATGAAAGTATACCCCACTGTTTAACCAAATTGCCTGAGCACTTTCGAAAATTCCACCCTATAAGCATTGTGTCCCTCTATCTGGGAATAGGAGAGTTCTGCACGATTTCCTATCTCCTATCATCCAGACAAAACCTTTTCTTTCAGCACATTCCTCCAGCAAAAAAATCAAGAGATATAAGCAGATGAAAATGGAAAATAATCCTGGGGATCTTTTTTTCCTCCTAACCAACATATTTTATAAGTGTAAGTATACTGCATGGTGATTTATATTCTAAGGCCTATTTCACAGAAATGGGATTCTGGATAATAAATGAAAGATGTTGATTTGTTACTGGAAGAAACCTTGCAATTTATCCTTCTTCCTGGTCTCTTAAGATATACCTTGAGAGATAAAATAAAGGGCATTTTCCAGGCAGTAAATTAATTTGTATCAGCGTAAGGCTAAGAATTCACTGAATCCAAAATTTGCTTTCCAAATGGACTTTGATTTTCATATTATTTCTAAGACAATGAGGTCAAGAGGGATTATTTAGTTTTGGTCCCAAAGAAATTGGTATCCAAATAGTTCCATATAGACAGTTTTCTTTAGAGATTGTGTACATGAATGCATGCTTAGTGAATGTCCAAAGATTAACTGAGTTTTTATTGTTTCTGGTTTATTCAACAACTTACTAAGATGAAGAATGAGGATCTACAGTATAATGGCCTGATCCTACTCCTATTGCAGTCAATGGGAGTTTTGCCATTGAATTCAGTGGGAGCAGAAGCAGGCCATCAATAAAGATGTGAAATAGAGCTGTCAGTGCATCTTGAAATTCACCTGATCATTAATGTAAAACAGACAGACAATGACGAGGAATGCTTAACGTTACATCCATTCAGACTCCCTGTACTGCCACTTACTAGCAGGTGTAAGAATCATGGACCTGATTTTGCTCTCACATCACTGTAATTCAGGTGTAATTCCACTGAAGTAAATGGAGTCACACTGGGTAAAAGCATTGAATATGAAAGGAGAAAAAGTATTTAAAAAAAACTGTTTCAATTTTCAAGTGATTTTTAGTAACAGTGAAAAATGCCTGACTGATATATCATCAGTGCAAAATGAAGTCCTCCTTACACTTTTGGGAAAAAGGAAGAGCACAAACAGCAGTTGTATAAACCTTCCTTACTCTTCCCAACTCACATGCCTCAGGCTTCTTCTGTTGAGACCATCTCCTCTATCAGTATGCCCATTTAGGGGCTGATCCTGCAGTCCAAGAATATGAATGAGCCCTCAGTCCCTCATCTCTCTTCTGGCACTGCTAACAAGAACCCCACCTGCAGCTGTAGTTTTAGTGGGGGAGTGTATGGACACTTGGCCATTAGAAACTGGAGTCAGGGATCCAATTGTTTTCACATTTTGGTTATTCTTTGCAGTTTCATCACAGGGCTCATTGTAGCCCCACATGGAGCTTAAGTAATTGCATCCCCTCTTAAATTATCTCAAGCCTATTCACCAATTGGAAGATCATTCTTGGTCTAGGGATCATGATTAATTAGTTGTGAGTATCAGATATCTAGAATTAAGACGCATTGGTCAGTTTTGACTGGATATACAGGTGACATGGCATTTTTCTGTTCCCTGAATGGATGAGCATAACTCTAAGAATCAGGTTTCTGGTGCAAATACATAAGTTTACAAATTCAAAATTCACCGATTCTCATTTGTACTAATGCCCCTTTACAACCCTCTGGCAGTAGAACGGAACAAGTGGTGTAAAAGTAAATGATTATCTCCCCTGCTCTGTCTGAACATAGTCTAAAATTCACTTAACATTTGCTGTTTTGTTCATTAAGATTCTTTCCAGCAAACTCATTGATGAGAATGGGCACAAAAAAAACCACTAAAGGGATGTGAACACAGTCAAGGGAAATTAGATGTAATATCTGAATGACTATGTAAATAGAATTAATATCCAGTTTTAGGTCCCTTTACATGGCCAGGGAGGTGTAAAGGGGACATAGTGCACATGAGAATCAGACCCAATTCTGTCTAGTTGCTCTCTAGCTATCCGTTACAAGCTGAAATACCTGTAACTTGGCTATACACAGCTGTACGCATGCTATCGCAGGACCATCTGCAGAACAGGCTGCATGCCAGCTGCTTGACCAGGGGAGTTGGCAGAGGAATGAGACAGGAGAGAAAGTCTGCAGCATTTCTATAAGGCTTGGAACTGGAATTACAGGTCAGCTGAAGCATGAAGTTTGATTTCTAACTAGAGTGTCTCAAGAGGCTTAGTTTACCTGATCTCTGAGCTTGGCAAATGAGGTCTTCCTAGCCTGTGGGCCTGAATCTTCACTGTTTTACCCCATCTTTGTCCCTGTGTGACTCTGCTGGCTTCAGGGAGTTATGCCAGCATAAAATTGGTGGATAATCAGGGATCTAGGATCTGATCCATTATTGCCCTGCACCTTGTGCAGTCAATTTACTTCAGTGCGAAGTGAGCGTGAAATGCTACCTACTCAGAATGGGAATGTTTTATATCCACCTTACACTTTTGTAAAGGCTTGACATAGATTCATAGATTCTAGGACTGGAAGGGACCTCGAGAGGTCATCGAGTCCAGTCCCCTGCCCGCATGGCAGGACCAAATACTGTCTAGACCATCCCTGATAGACATTTATCTAACCTACTCTTAAATATCTCCAGAGATGGAGATTCCACAACCTCCCTAGGCAATTTATTCCAGTGTTTAACCACCCTGACAGTTAGGAACTTTTTCCTAATGTCCAACCTAGACCTCCCTTGCTGCAGTTTAAGCCCATTGCTTCTTGTTCTATCCTCAGAGGCTAAGGTGAACAAGTTTTCTCCCTCCTCCTTATGACACCCTTTTAGATACCTGAAAACTGCTATCATATCCCCTCTCAGTCTTCTCTTTTCCAAACTAAACAAACCCAATTCTTTCAGCCTTGCTTCATAGGTCATGTTCTCAAGACCTTTAATCATTCTTGTTGCTCTTCTCTGGACCCTTTCCAATTTCTCCACATCTTTCTTGAAATGCGGTGCCCAGAACTGGACACAATACTCCAGCTGAGGCCTAACCAGAGCAGAGTAGAGCGGAAGAATGACTTCTCGTGTCTTGCTCACAACACACCTGTTAATACATCCCAGAATCACGTTTGCTTTTTTTGCAACAGCATCACACTGTTGACTCATATTTAGCTTGTGGTCCACTATAACCCCTAGATCCCTTTCTGCCGTACTCCTTCCTAGACAGTCTCTTCCCATTCTGTATGTGTGAAACTGATTTTTTCTTCCTAAGTGGAGCACTTTGCATTTGTCTTTGTTAAACTTCATCCTGTTTAACTCAGACCATTTCTCCAATTTGTCCAGATCATTTTGAATTATGACCCTGTCCTCCAAAGCAGTTGCAATCCCTCCCAGTTTGGTATCATCCGCAAACTTAATAATCGTACTTTCTATACCAATATCTAAGTCGTTAATGAAGATATTGAACAGAGCCGGTCCCAAAACAGACCCCTGCGGAACCCCACTCGTTATGCCTTTCCAGCAGGATTGGGAACCATTAATAACAACTCTCTGAGTACGGTTATCCAGCCAGTTATGCACCCACCTTATAGTAGCCCCATCTAAATTGTATTTGCCTAGTTTGTCAATAAGAATATCATGCGAGACCGTATCAAATGCCTTACTAAAGTCTAGGTATACCACATCCACAGCTTCTCCCTTATCCACAAGACTCGTTATCCTATCGAAGAAAGCTATCAGATTGGTTTGACATGATTTGTTCTTTACAAATCCATGCTGGCTGTTCCCTATCACCTTACCACCTTCCAAGTGTTTGCAGATGATTTCCTTAATTACTTGCTCCATTATCTTCCCTGGCACAGAAGTTAAACTAACTGGTCTGTAGTTTCCTGGGTTGTTTTTATTTCCCTTTTTATAGATGGGCACTATATTTGCCCTTTTCCAGTCTTCTGGAATCTCTCCCGTCTCCCATGATTTTCCAAAGATAATAGCTAGAGGCTCAGATACCTCCTCTATTAGCTCCTTGAGTATTCTAGGATGCATTTCATCAGGCCCTGGTGACTTGCAGGCATCTAACTTTTCTAAGTGATTTTTAACTTGTTCTTTTTTTATTTTATCTGCTAAACCTACCCCCTTCCCATTAGCATTCACTAGGATAGGCATTCCTTCAGACTTCTCGGTGAAGACCGAAACAAAGAAGTCATTAAGCATCTCTGCCATTTCCAAGTTTCCTGTTACTGTTTCTCCCTCTTCACTAAGCAGTGGGCCTACCCTGTCTTTGGTCTTCCTCTTGCTTCTAATGTATTGATAAAAAGTCTTCTTGTTCCCCTTTATTCCCTTAGCTAGTTTGAGCTCATTTTGTGCCTTTGCCTTTCTAATCTTGCCCCTGCATTCCTGTGTTGTTTGCCTATATTCATCCTTTGTAATCTGTCCTAGTTTCCATTTTTTATATGACTCCTTTTTATTTTTTAGATCATGCAAGATCTCGTGGTTAAGCCAAGGTGGTCTTTTGCCACATTTTCTATCTTTCCTAACCAGCGGAATAGCTTGCTTTTGGGCCCTTAATAGTGTCCCTTTGAAAAACTGCCAGCTCTCCTCAGTTGTTTTTCCCCTCAGTCTTGATTCCCATGGGACCTTACCTATCAGCTCTCTGAGCTTACCAAAATCCGCCTTCCTGAAATCCATTGTCTCTATTTTGCTGTTCTCCCTTCTACCCTTCCTTAGAATTGCAAACTCTATGATTTCATGATCACTTTCACCCAAGCTGCCTTCTACTTTCAAATTCTCAACGAGTTCCTCCCTATTTGTTAAAATCAAGTCTAGAACAGCTTCACCCCTAGTAGCTTTTTCAACCTTCTGAAATAAAAAGTTGTCTGCAATGCAGTCCAAGAATTTGTTGGATAGTCTGTGCCCCGCTGTGTTATTTTCCCAACATATATCCGGATAGTTGAAGTCCCCCATCACCACCAAATCTTGGGCTTTGGATGATTTTGTTAGTTGTTTAAAAAAAGCCTCATCCACCTCTTCCACCTGGTTAGGTGGCCTGTAGTAGACTCCTAGCATGACATCACCCTTGTTTTTTACCCCTTTTAGCCTAACCCAGAGACTCTCAACACTTCCGTCTCCTATGTCCATCTCTACCTCAGTCCAAGTGTGTACATTTTTAATATATAAGGCAACACCTCCTCCCTTTTTCCCCTGTCTATCCTTCCTGAGCAAGCTGTATCCATCCACACCAACATTCCAATCATGTGTATTATCCCACCAAGTTTCAGTGATGGGGCAGAGCAAGAGAGAATCTAACTCCAGGTGCTCTCACCATCAAGCAGATGGCCCCAGATGTTCATAGCTGGGAAATGGTGGCGGGTTTTTCTCCATGGAAGTCATTGACAAGGGAACTCACTTCCCCCCAGCTGGATTAACAGAGGACAAGCCTGTTTATGTTCAGGCTACAAGGGAGATACTGTTTAATCGCCCTAGGTCTGCTGAAGGGGGAAGTTGGAATGTTGTGCTGATCTGTTTAGTGTTACTTAGAGGGGTTATTGCTAATGTGTATTTAAATGTTAAGGCCCGGGAGTGGCCAACATACACAATAAGGCCTTTCCCAATTGTGCGCCCCTTGCACAGGGGGCAGGCACACTTGGAAGAGACTGTTCCATGCCACAGTGAGATCTGGCTAACACATGCTGCAAAGGGGTGGCCGGCACATTAACAGCAATCCCCCGCAGCACTGGGGAAAACAGTGCCTCAAAAGACAGCATAAGACACCTCCTGATGTTCCCCTTGGGGGTAGTAGAGCTCCATGTTCAGGGCCGGCTCCAGGGTTTTTGGCGCCCCAAGCAGCGCAAAAAAAAAAAAAAGCCGCGATCGCGATCTGCGGGGACAATTTGGCGGGAGGTCCTTCACTCCAAGCGGGAGTGAGGGACCGTCCGCCGAATTGCCGCCAAATAGCTGGACGTGCCGCCCCTCTCCGGAGTGGCCGCCCCAAGCACCTGCTTGGCAAGCTGATGCCTGGAGCCAGCCCTGTCCACGTTGACCCCTACTGGGGGCTGAGCCTAACAAACCCCTCATGTTTGTGTGCCTAGGGATACTATGATAGGCAGCCTGTATACGCTGAAATAAATAACTCTGTTCTAAATGGCTGGGCTTGTCAATAAACCCCCAAGCTCAAGCCTCAGGTCACTGGTTGGACGAATTTTCAGTTCACAGCGTCCTACCTAGCCTCCAAAGGAAAACAATTCTTTCCAACCGAGATCCTGACCCTCCACAGTGGGCTCCTTCAGCCAATAAAAACAGCATGCAGCTGCAGTTTTAATGCCTGGTAAACTGGATTGCAGAGCTGCTGCCCTGAGCTCTTCAGCAGAGATTTAGCATCAGCAGAGACTAGGCTAGCATCTACCAGCCACCCTTCATCTTGCCCTACTCCACTCTATCACTGCTTAGGTGCGCATTCCTTTATAACCTCAGAGGGGGTGCCAGCTGTCTCCTGAGACCAGAACAACAGGCAGAGAAACATCAGGTTACAGGTAGCCTCATGTGCTGAGCTCGCTCCTGAAAAATAGGATTTTGTTTAGCACAACTCGTCTCTTTCAGGAGCCTTCACTTTGCTGCTGCTGCAGCTGAAAAGCGATGATGGTTTTTGAAGTGACACAAGGGATCTGACTTCTCAGCAGCACCACATTTTCAATTATATGACTGCTCTGGGGACTATACCCCTAATGCTGAGGAAATATGGAATGATGCAATCCAATCTTTCTGAAGATATCTTTCCAATTCCTATAGGCAGCACACACTCCAACGAAGCTGGATCAAATGTATGTTGAAGTAATGTCAGCTAACTTTTTTTTAATGCACTCCCGAGGCTTCTGAGCTTAAAAGACCTTTGTTTGCCAGGTGTTTGCTTCCAAACTTTCAAAGTGGTCGATAACACTTTTTTGCTATTTAAGAAATGCGTTATAGTTAACAACCCCCCAAACAGTCTAATGTATTTTCATGTAGGATTTAGCCATAATAGGTATTAGAGATATTTCTGGCTCAGGATCTGCACTCTCCCTGAAACTGTGCTATTAAAATTAAAGTGAACTTTTAGACTCAATCAAGGGAGACACAAAGAATTCAAGTGATCTCTCTCTATATCTTCCTCCAACACTAAGTTTGCTTTTTTTGAGTCGAAACAAAAATAAAAATCTTATACAATCAGGAAAGTATTCAAAACGCATAACAAATAATTGCTCCATGACAAAGTAAAATTGTTCTCCAGTGTGGGTCCCTCAACAGCAGTCTTTTTTTTTTCTTTTAAAAAAGCCAAATAAAAGGAACAGATGTTAACATACTCCTGCCAAAATTGCCGTGAGCCCTTGTAGTCAGAACTAGTAACTGAGCTGAGATGACACCATGGCACGGTTTAATTCCAAAACTAACAAACACACGGAGGAAACAATTAAACAGTAAAGTCCACAGGACAAACACTGGGATAATTGGTGGATCTGACTTTTGTACATTTCTTTAAGCTGCACTGTCAAAGTCATCTTTGCCTTGCTATTGTTAGAAATGGTCATTGTTGTAACAAATCCCCTCCCTCCAAGTCTAAACTGATTTTTGCCTGGACAAAAAAGGCTATTGTCTTAAAACTATCAAGACATTTCTAGGTAGTTTCTGGGCCAAGTTCTGCCCTCAGTTCCACCCATGGAATGCCATTGGCTTCAATAAGATTTCGGGGGTGCATTTAAGATCAGAATTTGGCCTCCAGCCATTCAGCGAAGGTCTCAGAACATGGTAGCAATCCAGTAAAGGATGAGGTATGGCATGTAAAACCAGTGTTTTTTAAATTCCTGTCTTCAAAGCACAGTCTCGCTCTTCTGAAAACTGACTCTGCTAATCTCACATTGCAGAACTTCTTGTTTGTTCCAGATGAACAGTATACACGTGAAAATATGTTTTTACTAACTAACTGCCCAGCCAACTCAAGCTGAGGTCTGTGAATTAAGCGGGGTGTTTACCCGCTCATGTGTCATTGCCAGTTATAAAAGATTCCACAGGCCAAGCCAGGGTCATGGCACAGAGCTATGCCAGTAGACATTTTACTGTAGCTCTCCCATCGTCACTTGCACCAGTGGAGCTGGGAGAATACCACAGCCACTGTGGGAGACTTTCAGAACCACCACATTATAGACAATTAAAGACATAGCTACGCATTCTCACCATTTTCAATACGTGCACAAGAGTTACTGATTGAAACTCAGTAAATGATTCTGCTGATGGTATATTATCACAATATATTGATTCTAGCTCACTCCCTCTTAGCTGTTTTAACTCTGCAGTATTACAGCAGCAAAAAACATGAAAAATTTTCTTTGTCACTTAAGTCAGCAGAACTGACTCTGATTACAAACAGGGAGCAGATCAATTAAGTGAGAAGGTGCTATTTTTACAGTCACTTTTTGGAGCAAAAACCTCATGCTTTAAGCCCTAATTCTTTCAGATAAGAGGAATGTCCTGGTCCGTTTCAGCTCAAAATCTAAAAATTATTAAGAAATAGGAAAACTTTAGTAAGCTTCCCCAGCTCTAGATTTTTAATAATTGAAGTTTATGTTTAAAGTACCAATAGTTCTTTTACTCTGTAGCAGAAGAATTTGTTCTTGGCCAGAAAAACTAAATCCAAATATAATGGAGAATGGCACAATTGTCCCAAAATTACCATCTGCAGCTCACGATGCACACTGTACCTCTTTGCCAAAGCCGACCCCAAGGAACCCAAGAAGACTGGGAAAAGGTAACATGCACCAAAAAAAGCAACCCTCAGTTAACAGTGAAGCTGGACAAAGTAACCAGCCAGCCCTTTGGCAGTTCCTTGGCTTCATCACCCCTAATTAAAAGCAAACCATGTTATTTTTAAGATTTGAAAAAGTCTGGTTAGCACCCCCTTCCATTATTCACTCATCCCGTAGCTTCCCTCTCTCTCCATGTCTCAGTGCTCTCTCTCTCTCTCTCCTTGTGACTCTGCCCACCAGCTAGATTACTATGTAGTCCCCCCTTCTGGGGTATCAAAGTCCCTCTGGACCAGCTGTCCAATTGCTGACTCCAGCAATTCTGTGCCACTTCCCAGTGGCAGATAGGGGAACCTGGGCTTGCCTGCTACTCCAGCTTCCAGCCCAGAGACCCTACAATCAGCAGCCAAAGTCTAAACAATCTCTACCATTCTTTCACTGGGCTGCTTCCTACTCTGCCTCCCACTGGCTTTCTCCTCCCCCTTTTTGGGTAAACCCTTCCCTCAGAGCTAGGATCCTAGGGCTTTTCCCTCTCTAAACCTAGAGAGCAACTACCACCTGGCACACTTCAGCCTTTTCTGCTGCAAACTTCCTGACTTTATACCTTAGCCAGCTTCTCCTCCAGCTGGGCTTTATCAGCCATTAGTCATTTTCAGGCAAGCCAGACTTTCCACCAGGTGTAGCCTATAAGGTTAACTGACCTTATCTGCACCACTTTAATCCCTTCAGGGTGGGGTGAACATCCCATCACACTCTCCTTAGCCTTGGCTAGCCTGTCCACTTCCTTGTTCTTTTCTGGATGCACCAGTTCTGAAATGCAATAAGAAAAAAGATGTTGTGGACTATTCAACCAAAAGGGTCTCTGGCAGTACAGGAGAGCATCATTATAGAGCCTGATCTTGTCCCAGCCCAGTTTCATGACTCAGAGAGGTTCCTGTAATTCAGTCATGGTCCCGAAGGCTCAGTATGCTAATCCAAACAGCACCTCCAAACCTTAGGGAGGCTCACTTCTCGCTTATAGGGACCTCTCTTTGCAAACGGTAATTGCTAGAAACCCTGTGGAGTCTTCGGTCATTAGTAACCTGCCCAGCACCCTGATATAGCAGTTTACAATATTCTTAATACTAAAAGCAATGGATTCCCATGATTATAAGAAGTGGGTGTGGGGGGAAACTTCACCCTGTAGTTAAATGAAAGCCAATACATTTCTGCGAGGTTTACAATGACTGTCTTTACATTAGAAGAGCCAGTGGATGATGGTCAGTTGGTTGTTTAAGAATGAGCAAAGCCGGCTTCATCTCAGTTAGTATTCCTCTAACCACAAACCACTTTTGTTCTTGTATCTGAACAGAAAGGGGGGAAGAGTTAAGCAAGTCAGCTTGAAGATTTGTCTAGAAAATTTGCATCCCTTAATTTAGAGGATTGGATTTAATGGTATGTGGAGTAAGAATGAACTCTGGATGTCTGGTGCACGCTGTTTCTAGACACCCTTAGCCAGGAAATGGGCTTCCTGAACTGACAGCGCAGTGAAAGGTTGAAAACATTTTTATTGTACATGGCCCAAATAGCCTGTGAATGCTTTTTATTAAAAGGTCTCTCTAAAATCCTGGGACCAACATGGCTACAACAATAGTGCACATTGCTCTTGTGTAGCACTTTCCCCCATCAGACCTCAAAACACTTGACAAAAGTGTACCATTATCACCATTTTAGAGATGGGGAAACCAAGGCCCAAAGATACAATGAGACTTTCCTGAGGTCAGCCATTAGGGCCAGTGACAGAACCAGGAATTGAATCTTAGCACAGGCCCTATCCATTGGACCACCTTGCCTCTCTGGGAGAAGAAGAGAAACCTTGCAACTTGCTGGGGGAAAACAGTAGAAAAAAACACTGCCAAAAATGTTGATAAAAATTACCATTAGTCCTGTTCCTTCTCCCATAATGGTTCTGAAAATGGAAGGAAAATTAGCTCATTTTCCTGTTTTCTCTCTCTTACAAGAGGTTATGAGAGAATGTTATGGGTGACAATCTTAAAAAAATAATAATCAGGCAATGGGAGTGTGCAGAGAAAAACTAGGAACAGCTCCCTCCCCTCCCCCAACCACACACAAAGTGTCCATACAATTTAAAAGACTGAGCAGAAGGCAGTGGCTGAGACTGTGATTATGATAGCAGCACTAGAGGCAGGAGCTAGTTGAAGATAAGGTCTGCACTCCTTGTAGCAGGCACTGATTTTCCCTTCCCTTCTCCCATTATGAAGAGCTGTTGCCTGTACTGCTGATAGCACTATATTTAATCCCCTCCCTTCCAATCCTTCCTCATTTGTTGCTATGTGCTTATAGAGGAAGCTATTTTGTTATGTTTTTATTATAGTGCATTTGTTTTTATTCTGTTGTTCAGTGCTCTAACTGCTTTGGCAGTGGAGTGGGATGAAAAAACATGAATTAGTTATGTACAATACATAATTGTCCAATATTGACAAAATGCTCATTCTAATAGCCCATCAGCATCACTGTGCTTCATTCTAGCATGGTGAAATTCACCCAGGAAAAAGCTGATGTGCCACTCGAGCCCTCAAGTTAAAAGGGGGCTGAAGTGGCACACAGAGCTTGGTTTCCAGGAAACTCAGATTTGAGACTGTAATCTCAGCCATCAAGCCTGCTACCCGTGGGCAAGCTAGCCCCTGCATCTGCATTGAGTTCCTGCTGGAGTCATCAGGGCTCTGTGCCGTTTGTGCAGAACGAGCTGCAGGATCAGGGGCCTAAAAGTTGTCTGAAAGTTTCCAGAGTACTTTACCAAGTAACTAGTGTATAAAGTAATATATATTTCCAGGAGATGCCCCTCCATTTGAACATACATGACTTTGCTCTTACAAACAGCATTTTATGCACTAAAATTGGTTTTATAATTGAAAATTCTTCCACTGACATGTGCTGCTGCTAGACTTTTGCAAACTGTGTGCTCAGATGTTAATCTCCAAAAAAGGCAGGTACAGTTGTTGGCGTGTGCACAGTTGTAAATACCCAAAAGGAGAGCAGGTTGAAGCCCCTTTGAAAAGCAGGCCCATCACAAGCAATAAAATAGCCACACTTATCATAAATATGCAGGCAT
Source organism: Terrapene triunguis (assembly GCF_002925995.2). Classification (NCBI taxonomy): domain Eukaryota; kingdom Metazoa; phylum Chordata; order Testudines; family Emydidae; genus Terrapene; species Terrapene triunguis. The sequence continues at coordinate 2,996,331 of NW_020664499.1, forward strand.
CCCATCCCCGCTCCCAAGTCCAGACATCCCTACACCCTTCCAAACACATTTGATTTATCTCTTACTGCATCCTGTTGCACTGTATGTACAGAACACACACACACATATAAAAATATATATAAATCTTTTGATATAGAAAAATCTCTCCAAAGAAGGCATCCTGTAGCCTGTAAATCAATTTATTTTAATCTAATCTTCATCTGTAATGGTTTTCTTGGCTGCAGCCATCAAGGACACATCTTGGCAGGTGGGAAAGAATGAAAACATATAACATATAATAGTTTCCAGTTTCCAGTATGGCAATGCCTGCAAAACCCATGAAATATGACTGAGCCTTGGAGCTGACCCCTGATGTAAGCTGAGATCTGCACAGATGAGAACTCACTAAAATATGAACATAAAGATGTCAAAAACTCCTTAAAACCTTTAAAATAATTGAAGTAAAGTCACAAAAGTGAACTTCTCCTTCAAAAGACAAGGAGAAGCTGAAGTGGAATTTCTTCATCTAAACAACCCAGTTGTGAGGCAAGTCTGAGCCAACTTTCTATTTTGTCAGACTTTCCCTTTTACCCACAGTTTTTCCCTTTTACACTAGTTTTTCTTCAACTTCTCTTTTTATGGGTTCTATTTTTGGGCTTAAAAAATATTGTCTCTGTGGTGCAATCCTGGCAAAAATATCACTAAAGTACTAAAGTATGAGTCAGCCTGGTGGCATATTGATTGTGCTCTTGACAATCCAGTGGAGTGGCTGAGTGTTGTCTTTAGCTAGCCATGGCAGTGTACAGAGCACAAGGTGCTTAGATGGGTAGCGAATGCAGTAAGGCTTCTGAAGATGGGGTATGCAAGGGTTAGCTTGAAAAAAGCACATTCATGGGGTACAGTAGTTAAAGCAGTATAATGACCTAAAGGTATGGGGAGCAAATGAAGATCTGCAATGTTTTAACTTGGTGTTTCAATGGAGTAATGTGTTTCACTCAATAGCCCATGGAAAACTTTGTCTCCAGTTTGAGCATTATGATTAAGATCTTATTCAACTCAGTCCTGTTGGTGACTCATCTCAGGAACCTTAATTCCTTTTGCTCCGAATATAACATAGGTCACTTAACGTAGCAGCTTTTGCTGTACTTTTGTAGGATCTCCTCTCCGCTCTCCTTTGGCTGGAAGGGTGGTGGCTGAAATGTGGGGCCTTCAACAAGTAAAGTCAGGGTAAGTCAGTCCTGAAAATTCCTCGCAAGTCAGTAAGTACTCTCAAGTATGGGGCAAGACAACCTTGGAGCACAGGAAACTGAATAATTAGGGGTGCTGAATAGTATTAAGGGCACTTGAGCTTCTCCTGCAGAGGTAACTAGAAATCCTCAACACAGAGAGGTGTGTTTCTGGTTCTGTTCAGTGGTGGTTATATTATTCCCCATAGCACAACTGGAGAACTGTTATGTACTGTTATGTCCCACTGAGCAACATGATCTAAATACAGACAGAAAATAGATACTGGATCAGTTGGGTATGATCTGAAGGTGACAGAAAGCTGGGTGTCATCAACACAGTGATGGCAATAAAGCCTAAACCAGCAGTTCTCAAACTTTAGCAACCTGAGGACCCCCATTAGATTTAAATTTTTGGGGGGATCCCCAAGTCCCTCCACTCAGCCCCAGGGCCCGCCCCCACTCCACCCCTTCCTCCAAGGCCCCACCCCATCTCTTCCCACCCCCACTCACTCCATCCCCCACTCCCTCCATCACTCGCTCTCCCTCACCCTCACTGGTGTGGGGGGGCAGGCTCTGGGGTGAGGCTGGGGATGAGGGGTTTGGGGTGCAGGAGGGGGCTCCGGGCTGGGGCAGGGGGTTGGGTGTGAGGGGGGAAGCATGAGGGCTCCATCTGGGGGTGGGCTCTGGGTGGGGCCAGAAATGAGGGGTTCAGAGTGTGGGAGAGGGCTCTGGGCTGGGGCAGGAGGTTGGATGTGGGGTGTGTGTGACAGGACTCTGACTGGTGGTGTGGGCTCTGGGGTCGGGCCGGGGATGAGGGGTTCAGGGTACAGAAGGGGGCTCTGGGCTGGGGATGAGGGGTTCAGAGTGTGGGAGGGGGCTTGAGGCTGGTGCAGGAGGTTGGGGTGCAGAGGGGTATGAGGGCTCTGGCTGGGGGTGCGGGCTCTGGGATGGGGCTGAGGATGAGGGGGTTGGGGTGCATGAGGATGCTCCGCGCTAGGATTGAGGGGTTCAGAGGGCGGGAGGAGGAATCAGGGCTGGAGCAGGGGGTGGGGGCATGGGAGGAGGGTCAGGAGCTCAGGCTCTGGGCGACACTTACCTCAAGCAGCTCCCAGAAGCAGCGGCATGTCCCCGCTCCAGCTCCTACGTGGAGGCATGGCCAGATGGCTCTGCGCGCTGCCCCATCCGCAGGCACCACCCCCGCAGCTTCCAGTGGCCATGGTTCCCAGCTAATGGGAGCTGCGAGGGCGGCGCTTGGGGTGGGGACAGCATGCAGATCCCCCTGGCTGCCCCTACGCGTAGGAGCTGGAGGGGGGACATGATGCTGCTTCCGGGAGCCACATGGCGCAGAGGCTAGCAGGGAGCCTGCCAGCCCTGCTGCGCAACACCACCACCTGGACAGTCAATGGTCCAGTCAGAAGTGCTGACCGGAGCCGCTAGGATTCCTTTTCAACTGGGTGTTCCGGTCGAAAACCAGATACCTGGTCATGCTATGCGGGCTCTGGGCTGGGGTTGGGGTGCAGGAGGGGGTGAGAGGCGCAGGCTCCAGCTGGGCGGCGCTTACCTTGGGCGGCTCCCAAAAGCGACCGGCACATCCCTCTGGCAGCAGCTCCTAGGCGGGGGGGGGGGGGGGGGGGGGGCCGCGCCCCCCCCCGCCCCCCCCCATTGGCGGGGGTTCCGGGCCAAGGGGGGCGGCGGGGGGGGGGCGCGGGGGGCGGGGATGCCCCCCCCCCCCCCCCAGGGGTCGCAGAGACGTGCCAGCTGCTTCCGTGAGCATCTCGGAGCCAGGGTAGGCAGGGAGCCTGCCTTAAGCCCACTGCACCAACAGACTTTTAGTGCCTAAAATCTCCCAGTTTGGCTTCAATAGCCTCCAAGAGATAGAGGGAGGAGTTGAGGGAGGGAGAGGAGCTGATCAGCGGGGCCCGCGGACCTCCTGGAGCTCCCTTGGTGAGAGATCACTCAAGACAGATGGTTATGGCTCAGCAACACAGAAGCATGGCTTCACCTACTCCTGCTAAGAAATCTGAGGATCAGGAGGTCAGTCTGTATCCAAATTTAACCCAATGCTGGGACTCTCACACTAAATGGGCACATTCAGCGAAGTCCAGTTTTAGTCCAGTCTAAGGATGCAGTTCTTGTAAAAGACACAAACACAGCAATGCTACCTTCCTGGCTCTCTTGACTCATGGCAAACCACATACCTGACTGCAGAAAGCTGAGCTAGTAGAGGCCCAGACAAATTATCCCACAAGGATTTGATACTTGGTGCAAAGTCAGTGGCACTCTCCATGGCTAAGTTAGGAACAGGGGTGAACTTAACCACCACCCTTGCCTCAAACAGCTTCTCTTTCCTGCAGTGTGGTGGGCATCAAAAGAGTGCAGCTGCCACTGCTGACGGTTCTTCGGGCCAGGTTGTAAAGGACAGAGTATCTTCAGTACCATATTAAACCCCGCACAGAATAACCTATTGGATATTAGAGTAGGAAAATATGATCCTGAAATCTCAGTCAGAGTCAGAAAAAATAAAAGCAGGAGTTACAAACCTTCCTCCCCGAGTTAGGCTACATCTTCACTACCCGCCGATCCGGCGGGTAGCAATCGGTTTATCGGGGATCGACTTACCGCGTCTCGTGAGGACGCGGTAAAATCGATCCCTGATCGCTCTGCCGTCGACTCCGGAAATCCACCTCGACAAGAGGCGGCAGCGGAGTCGGCGGCAGCGCGGCAGCGGTCGGCTTTCCCCCGTCCTCACCACCACGTAAGCCGACCTAAAATACGCAACTTCAGCTACGGTATTCACGTAGCTGAAGTTGCGTATCTTAGGTCGGAACCCCGTTGTAGTGTAGACCTAGCCTTAGACAAAGCTCATCCTGAGCACTTGAGGTTCATGGAAAATGAGTTCCAACAGCCCGGCATCAGTCTGTAACGATACCGTTGGTATAAAGAGCAGAAAAACAGTTGCCAGTTAAGCTGCACAGATGTGGAAGTGACAGTGACAGAATCCAGGACCTTTCTAGTTTCAAAAGCACAGGCTTCTGAGCTAAAAGAAGGACCACCCGGATATGACATTAATAGAAGCCAGCTTTAGGAAAAAGACATGACACACACTTACCCAATACCTTTCACACTCTGCTTTACAACATCCAGACCTCCCGTTCCTCTCCATACAATACCAGCCAAGCAATCACTTCACAGTAAAAACCCACAGCAGCAAAATCTTCTACAAAGACCAGCCATCATAGGCCTGCTTTTGTTGACTCCCTTACTGCTGGATGGCTGTAGTGGTGCCACAGCACTGACTTCTCTTTCACTGCACTCTTGTAACAATATTAATAATATACACAGTATGTACATCCACAGCAGAATCCTTTACTTGGCAGGTTGGAAAAGTCTAAGGATTGCTAAAAACTCAAAGAAAATGAATGGCAGTGCCAGAAGAAAATGTGCCATGGCGAACCGCGGCCAGTGGGAGCCGTGATCAGCCAGACCTGCGGACGGGGCAGGTAAATAAACCGGCCTGGCCCGCCAGGGGCTTTCCCTACACAAGCAGCGGCCCCAGTTTGAGAAACACTGGTGTAGACTTCTGAGCTCAGGCTGGAGCCCAGGCTTTGGGACCCTCCGACCTCTCAGGGTCCTAGAGCCTGGGCTCCAGCCTGAGCCGAGCTGTCTATCCAGCAATGAAACAGCCCTGCAGCCTGAGCCCTGAGAGCCCGAGACAGCTGGCACGGCCAGCCGCAGGTGTCTAGTTGCTGTGTAGACATACCCTGTGAGCCTAACTTGACAAGAGACCAAGAGGACATTTCTTGTACCAGCTGCACTGTGGAAAACCGCAGAAGGAAGACCAAGGAGAAGCTCCTCGTGCTATTCTGGGTGTATACCATGTGATATCTGCACTTTGGTGGAATAAGGCTCCTCTAGGGAACATCTTTGAAAAGTTATGGCTGTACCCCACATTAAGTCACACAGATCATACAATTAAAAAGCTGAGTTACTTAGCATTAAACTCTGGCTTTTTTGGCCACTAAGGGCATGTCTATACTTACTGATAGATCGGCACTGCTGCAATCAATGCAGCAAGTGTCGATTTAGTGGGTCTGGTGAAGAAACGTTAAAGCGATGGGAGAGTGTGGCGACGACACAGGAAAGGAAATAGAACACCAGGTTTCTGGTAGCTAGAGAGCTTCAAAAGTCTCAAGCAAAAAGGCTCCCAGGAAAACTTTTCCTGGGGTTTTTATTCTTCTCCTTACTTTGTTTACAGCTCTTCTTAGTGGTTACATTCTTATGCATGAAGAAAACATGCCGTGTACAATTACATAAAATAGCAAACCCATCTCTTGTGCACGTGAACACCAGCTGCAAGGGTGATGTCAGGTTGCCAATAAGTTTCCCAAATACAGACACTGGGACAAGGTCACTCCTGCCTCGTTGCCAAGGGAACAGTTTGCCGTTCTCGTGGGCAGACGATTCGGGAACAACACATTCCTACATCCCCCCCTATTTTATTTTATATGTGGTGTTTAGACAAAGCACCTTCGCAGGGTAGCATACACAATGCCACTAGATTGGGTAAACATTAAACAAAGCAGCAAAGTAAAGCACCAAAAATCAAGACTAAGACCCCATACTATAAAAGGGTTTTTATCCACTCTAAGGGTGGCTATAACTAAATATAATTCCACCAAGGAGGAAAAACGTCCTGGCGGATAGCTTAAGCATAACATTTCAGCATATCAATCTGCTATTACATGCAATTACTATTATCAGTAAGCTTAAAACAGCACATTTCTTTCACTGTCTCACACCCCAAATGTTGCTGGGTGGTTTGCAGACAGGAACAAGGCAAGTACTTAACAGACCTTGCATTTCCGGGGCAACGGCCAGGCAGAAATCAGATTGATTTAATACTTCTGCCAGGTGGACCCAGGTGTTAAACTGCAGCCGCTGCTCCATCTGGGGTTCGCCTTGGCAGCCAGGGGCCAGCAAAAAACTTCCCAATACACACAAAATAAGGAGTGAATTAGCATTAAGGCAAGCTAACAATGTCACAAGGTAATTTTCTGCAGTAGGTTCCAGCTGCTGCTGCACTCGCAGCTGCTCGGCCTGCAATGAAAGGGCTTTAACCTGTCCCCAGGTTATGCACTGCGGGGGCCCCCGCGGGGGGCGCTGGCGAGGACGCTCGGGATCCTGCAGATGTAGGTTGAACTGTGGAATGGGGTTCGACAGTCCCTGGTGCCAGGCCATCGCCGTGCCACGGGCGGACGTTACGCGCCGGGACCCACAACGGACCTGTAGGAAGAGAAACGGCAGCATGCCCCCGTCCCCATGTTATAAGGGATACTGGGCCATGCCACTGAGGATCCGGGGCCTTGCGATATTTAACAAGGGGGCGAGGCAAGGCCTGGTGGCTGCGAAAATGACGTTCTGCTGCAGAGTAGTTGTCAGTCAAATTCAAATGATTCAGGGTAAAGAGCACTGCAGCCAGCCATTCCTGGCGGGGAGGAAGGCCTACTGGAATCCCCCCTTTCTGTTTTTGGTGGACCAGGGCCTGTTTGAGCGCACGGTTGGCCCGTTCCACAATGGCCTGGCCTGTGGGATTATACGGGATACCAAACGTGTGGACAATGTCCCACGTGGTACAGAAGGAGGCAAAGGCCGAGCTACAGGAGGCGGGGCCGTTGTCGGTCTTAAGATGGGACGGGTGACCCATGATTGCCATAGCGCGAATCATGTGATTAATAACATGACGAGAGGCCTCACCCTTCTGGGGGGTGACCCACACATAATGGGAAAAGGTATCTACACACACGTGAAGATACTGCCAGGGGGCAAAGGGAGGGAAATGTGTAACATCCATTTGCCAGAGCTGGTTGGCCGAGGTTCCACGAGGATTAACCCCTACCTCCGGGCTATTGGAGAGAGAAGCGCAAAGGTCACGCTGGCGAACAATGGCCTGCGCCTGATGCAATGGGAGAGCGAACTGCTTGGCAAGGGCCTTGGCGGACTGATGAAAAAAGGCGTGGCTTTCGATTGGGGAGGAAAAAATGGAGGCCACCGATTTGACCGCCTGGTCGGCCACCGCGTTACCTTCTGTTAATAGGCCCGGTAGTGTGGTGTGACTGCGAATGTGTGCCACAAACAGTGGGCTAGAGCGGGAGGAAAGGAGCTGTTGCAGGGTAAGAAAAAGGGCCAACAAATTGTCATCACAGGAGGGCGACACATAGGAACCTGGAAGAGACTTAAGAACATTAGTAACATAAAGACTGTCAGTAATCAAATTAAAAGGGTCATCCTGGAAGCATCGTCAGGCCAGGATGACAGCAGCCAGCTCTGCGCGCTGTGGGGAACGCTGAGGCAGGGTAAAGCGGACTTGCCAAGTGCCTTGCGCCTGCCAGCTGACCGCACCTCGTGTTGCGCCACCGTCCGTAAAAAGGGTAAGTGCATCCTTAATGGGGACGGTTGACAAAGACGGCCGGAGGTGAAGATAACGTTGTTGTAGGAGCGAAAGGCGGGGGTCGGGGGAATGTGATATTTAACTTCCCCGACATAGTCAGCAAGAGACAATTGGAGGGTGGCACTGCAAGAGACAGCGCGTTCCCAGTCTTTAGCCGGGATGGGGACAATAATGGCAACGGGGTCCCAACCCAAGAGGGTACGGGACCGTTCTCGCACTTTAAAAATCAGCTCGGCGGCCTGTTGAGGGAGTGTCTGAATAGTATGCGGAGGGGAGTGGGTCAAATAAATCCATTCAATTAAACGAAGACGCGCTGCCGCCCCCTCCTGGGCGAGGACAGCTGTCGGTTGTGAAAGTGTGGGAAGCAAAATGGCAAAAAGGGGCTGTTCCCTTTCTCGGCGGTCGACCCACACTTGGGCCAGGGTCCGGTTAATGAGGGTGACCGCTTGGCGCTGTTCCTGGGAAACGGGAATGATATCTCCGGGGAGACGGCCCTGCCGAAGGCCAGAAAAAAGAGGGGACAGCATGGAGGTGGTCAGAGGGCAAAAAGGACGAATCCAATTGAGGGACCCTAATAACTGTTGGAGCTGCACAAACGTAAGAGGGTTGGGCAATACCAACTCGGGACAAACTGGGCGGGCATATGACTGGAGCATGCGGTGACTAAGATACAAAAAGGGTGGCTGACGCTGGATCTTGTCCGGTGCCACAACCAGGCCACACGCCGCAAGCTGGTGGCGCAGTTCGTCCAGCCAGTCATCAGGGAGGACGGGGTGAGCCACCAGGATGTCATCCATGTAGTGGTAAATTAAGGCATCTGGGTGTGCTGCGCGGAAGGGCCGTAAGGCCTGCGCAACAAAATGCTGACACAAGGTGGGGCTATTCAACATGCCTTGAGGGAGCACATTCCACTGATAGCGTGGAGTGGGCTGGGAGTGATTCAAAACCGGAACGGTGAAGGCAAAATGCACCCGGTCCTCAGGGTGCAGGGGGATGGTAAAAAAACAATCCTTTAAATCTATTACAAATAACCGGTAATCACAGGGGATAAGGTTGGGATTAGGGGTACCACACTGCAGGGGACCCATAGGCTGTATAATTTTGTTAATGGCGCGAAGGTCCTGCAGGAGGCGCCACTTGCCAGATTTCTTTTTATCACAAACACGGGGGTATTAAAGGGGCTAGTGGACTACTCCAAATGTCCTGCCTGCAGCTGGTCATTAACCAAGTGCTGGAGGGCCTCCAGCTTTTCCAGAGGAAGCGGCCACTGCGCAACCCATACGGGCTCGTCAGTGAGCCAACAGAGGGGGAGGGCCGTACGCCTAATCATCGATATGGATGGTGGCAGTGAACTGTATTAATAAATCATGGCCCCACCCTCCAGGGGCCCGGCACTCCCGCCAAAAATGCCCGGGCCGCGGCGGTGAGAGCGCCGAATCCTAACCACTAGACCACCAGGGATAAGCTGCCCGGGGCGTGCCCTCCGCCTGCTGGGGGATGCTTGAAAACTGCCCCGTGCCATATAACTGCTCAGCGAGATAGGCCCCCCCACCTTGTGCTGCTGCTGCAAGCGCCTCTCGCTGGTACTCGCTATCCCACACAACGTATTGCGCGGGAGACAGCACCATGCGACACATGTCTTTCCAATCTTGGGGGAGCAAGAAGTAACTGTTTGACACACCTTCCATGATCCCCAGGGTGAAAGTGGACCGCACCCCGGTCTCACGAACCGCCTTGCGGAGCTCGCGCAGAACCGAGTAGGTGAGAGCCTCCCAGTCCACTATCTGCCCCCCATTTCCATTATCCCGCCAAGAGACGGGAAACGCCTCGAACCCACACTTGGATTCCTCGTCGGTCAAGAGACCGGCCTTGCGCGCTCGCCGCACCGCCGCGGAGACAGCGCCCCCCGCCCGACCAGTAGGCAGGGGGGCGCCGCCACGGGCGGCGGCGCAGGGAGGGTCAGCTGCGGGTTGGAGGGGGGTGGCCCATCACCTGGGGGCAAAAGGGGGACCGGCTTGGGGCTGTCGGGGCCGACCCCCTCCAGTGCCTTTTTACAACGCTGCCAGAGCAGCAGGCGCTGAACTGGGGCACGGGGTTCACTATACAAGGTGATCCCAATCCGTATCCAATCAGAAAGCTGTAATGACCCGCAGTCCGGATACCAGGGGCACTGGCGATCTATTTCCCTTAGAAGGTCCTCAATATGAGCGACCGGGACAGCGACACATGATCGCTGTCGTATAATCTCTTGTAACTCTCTTGCGTGCTCCTTCTGGGCACTGGAAAGTCTCCCCCCCATACTCACGAATAAGGGGCGGCAAACAGCCGCGGGCGCGCTCGGCGTATCCAGCCGGTGAGTAGAGGGGTATCACGTCGGGGTCACCAGCTGTGGCAACGACACAGAAAAGGAAATAGAACACCAGGTTTCTGGTAGCCAGAGAGCTTCAAAAGCCTCAAGCAAAAAGCC
>NW_020664499.1:3006850-3036527 GCF_002925995.2 Terrapene triunguis
CAGACGATTCGGGAACAACACATTCCTACAGGAGAGCACTCTCCCATCGATTTGTGTACTCCACGTCCCTGAGAAGCGTAAGGGAAGTCGACGGGAGACACTCTCTCATTGATACAGCACAGTGTAGCCACCGCAGTAAGTGGATCTAACTATATCAACATCAGTTACGTTACTCATGTAACTGAAGTTGCATAAGTTAGATCGATTTACTGCAGTAGTGTACACGAGTCCTAAGACTTGAAGGAGACAAGGTGGATGAGGCAGTATCTTTTATTGGACCAGCTTCATCCACCCTGTCTCTCTAGTATCCTGGGAACAACACAGCTACAACTACACGGCATACAAGACTAGAAGGAATCAGTTCAGTTTTAATGTATTAACTGAAGTGAGATTGGTGGTCGCAGGTTAGTCCTCAATGGAGTGTCACCAAAACCTGAGCAACATACTGTGTTGCACATGTTATCTCCACAGCTTTGCTGAAGGCAAGCCAAACTAGCTTAGATACCAAATAGTATCATCAGTGGAAGTGGTGATGCTTTTCAGAGCTACAGGGAGCTTTTCATCAGAGGTTCAGGCCATGCCAAACACGGCTGGAGATATGCCCACAGGAGAAAGCTGGTTAAACTCATCTCTTAGTTCAATAGGTTTGCACCTGGCCGAGCTTGCTCTTTTGCCAAGTTCATTTGACTGTTGAAGCTGGCTGTAAGAGAGAAACTGCTCACATTTTCATTGAGCTCTCTGCTATGATCCTTCTCTCAGCCAATTTGAACTGGTTCAAAAGATTCTGCTTGAAACAGGAACCTACTGATTTTGGCATTTTCTATCTCAGTTAAAGGGACACTATCAGATCAGATCTAGTCCAGAATGAAGGTTATGTAAAAACAAACTTTTATGAAATTTGTGACTAAAAGAAATATTTTTAGTAGTAGTTTTAATTCCAATAAATAAAGAAAAAAATTCAACTTGTAATGTTTATACTGTTAACATTGCAATGAAACCCACTGGTCTTTTTTCACTGTGGGAAAGGCAAAAAATAAACAGCAAAAAAACTAAACATATCTGAGATATTTAAAGTTCAGTTTTAATACCTGAAGGTGTTACTAGTAATTATTGATCCAAATTTAAAGGCAAACTTTATACCATATGCCTAAATATCTGAAGAAAATGTGAAATGCTCTAATTCTCCCCAGTCCATTAAGACAATTGCATACTTTCGCCCTAGACTTTAGAAATATATTTGTTTTGATCCTTTAAAGAAAATGACAATCCTGTAATTGTAACAAAGGAAATCAGACAATGTGAGAAATATATCGAGGCACCCACTTGTATACCATCTCTGCAAAAAAGGGGCAGGGAGGGAGAGAGAAAAACCTTAATGATTCAGTCAAAATTAAAAGGTACCTATGTTGTTTTGGGCACAGCAAGTTACAGACATGCCATAAATCCAATTTACCATCAAATATAATTACTAGTCATAGTCACGTAATAAAGAATTATGCAAACACATTCTCTTCCTCAGGACCCCTACCTTCTCACCTCCATTTACACAAGCTTCCTTTCCTCCTAATTGTGTAACATTTATTTTTTAACTCTGATGAAGCCAACGTTTTGTTATTAAGTGTGACATGGAATTTAGTCAAACTTTGGATCAGATCCACTCCTATGTGCACAGAGGGGTTCAAATTCCATGTTCCAGGCCCGTGCTGATGTCTATCCCTGCGGAGAGGTACTGCCAGCTCCTTAATATAGGTGTTCTGATGACGTAGGACAGTTTGCAAGCTGGGGATGCAATGTGTGGAAGGCATACCAGGTCAGGGCCATGCACTGTTGCCTTGGGGGTGCTATGTTTGAGTAATAATATTAAAGAGTCTGGAGGCAAGTTGGAAAATAACTGTTATTATGAACCCAAGTTATTTAAAGAAGGGCAATAATTTTAAATAAAGCAAATGAGGTGCAGCAAAAATGGAAGGTAAAACAGTTGTGAGGATATTAAGATTTAAGTGCCTTTGAAGCAGACAAGCAGGACCAAAAGCTCTCCTCACTTTCACCTTTTGCAGCCCCTCTGATGAAAGCAGAGCAGAATTTCATCCATCATGTGCTAATGTACACTCTGTGATTAGAGAAGTGGGGAGGGGGACGGAGGGAGGAAAAAGAATTCAGGACTCTTGGGTGCTGTCCCTGATCCTGCCATCGACTTGCCATGGGACTGGGCTATTCATCACATAACTCACTACCATTATCAGATGAAAAAAGCAGAGTGAGAAGAGTTATTATTAAAACATTGATAAATATCTGACTGTGGATATAAATAGGAATATTAAATATTAAATGCAAGATCTCTTTAAGACTTCCAAACCTGAGGCCTCATCAAACAGACACCATTTTGGTAGTGTGGCCCTGCAGACAAAACACTGGATGGGGACTCAGGAGACTTGCTTTCTATTCCTAGCTCTGCCACTGACCTGCTGGGTGACATTGGGCAAATCACTTGACCTCTGTGCCTCAGTGTCCCAATCTGTAAAATGGGAATATGGAGACTGGCCTCCTTTGTACAGCACTTTGAGATCTATGAATGAAAAGCACTATTTTATTTTAAAATCTCAGCCTGCCAGAGAAGTGTTCCTTTCTCCGCCCCTGCACGATGGAATGTTCCGCTCCAAATCACACCTGCCCAAGGCCTAGAATGGAGAAGATTCAGTCCCAGGCGGACAACAATTTTTTTCATCCATAACACTGTCATGGCCTTTACGGCTGATATCCCAGGGCCCCACAGGGCTAAAGAGAGGAGCCTTTGTGAAGGAAGATCCCCAGAATCCCAGTGACAGACACAGCACTCACCAATAGCCATAAAAGGTATTGGGCTTTAAAGCCATGATATTTTTATATATAGAAAAGCTATGTTAGATCATTCTTGCAGGTGTCATACATTCATTATTTTTTAATTTCTCTCCCACTGAGGCCTTCGCAGTTGGGATTCATAGTAAACTAAAACACCTACGAAGTGAGACAACAAATAGTCCCAATAAATGTTATTGAAACTCTATAACACATTGTTAAAATAGGGTTGTTGTTTTTTTTAACTCCCTCCTGGAACACATATAGCATGTGAAGAATAGATAGCACTGTTAGCCAATGTAGATAGGTTATATTCATAAACACTCCACATTAATAGGGATTATGGACATGGTAGTGTATGTATGTGTGTGTTGGATAATCATGTTAAATTGTACTATGCTTATTCTTGCTCACTTATGCTAAGTCATATATCCCACGATGCCTTGGGACAAGTATAACTCAGCACTTGGCTTAAGCAAACAAACACTGTCAAAAGCTAGATGGTCAGGTATTATGAAATAAAGATGCAATGTGGCACAAGGAAATTATGTGAGATGTCTGAATGCTTTGTATGAGGGACCATATTCATGCCCCTTAACATTTTGAATTTACTATTCAAATGAAAGATGAAAAAGTACAGGGTGGCACCCAAGACAAAGCTGCCACAAGTTGGCTAGTTAAACTTCAACCTTAAGTGACATGAACTGTGCTCCGTAATTTGTGAACAGCCAGTTTAGGGGGTCATTTAAGACAGTTTAAGGGGGCATCTTCTGTGTAAGGTGAACTGAATATGCTGCAAGACTTTGCTTCTGGGAAGGATTGATGATGCATTAATTCTTTCTTTCCTGTACTGTATTGCTTTGTCTTTAGGCAAGAAATTTGGCTGAACTTGGTTAATGGTTTCTTGAACATTCTTAATATCATGTCATAGTCAATTAGTTGACTATATCTTTTAGTCAATAGTGGGGTATAAAGTTTTTAGCTGCTTTTATCTGGAATCACGTCTACTATTCAATCCAAAAGTCAATCACAAATAATACAACCCAACTACCTGCAATCTTTATACCACACCATCACATATTCCCTATGTACATTATATATTAATTTAAATTTACACATACAATATCTGCATAAATTTCCACATTATATTATACTCTATAGCTATAATATATATTTCTTTCCCATACAAAAAAGTTGGGTTCTTCATGAGAGGTAAAGCTAGTGATCTCTTCATTTACATACAGACGGGTGATGGACTAAATCCCAGTTAAGACTGGCATTAAACCTCAGGACTTGATCCAGCATTTTCAATATAAGTCAAAATGACCCATTTCCCAAATGTCATTATATAACAATCCACAGAGAAATATACTGCAATGCTCTGCTGAGGAAACATCCTGTAAATATTGGAAGATTCATGTAACTGGTTTGTTGTATAAATCCCTCAGACCAAATTACCCAAGGAACTTTGCTTAGTCAAATGTAATATGACACAGGATATCCAACTTAAAATTACAATGTACAGTTGGCATCATAGCTTCACCAAAGAGGCTGGTATTTTCCATATAAGACAGTAATCATATCAGTGTTTCTATTCAGGGTGTAACTTTTCTTCTGATTCTGCTACCCCCATTTGTTGTTGGTTCTTCCAATTTTTCTTTTTTTTTTCCTCCAGTTATCCTCATTAAAAATTTTTGGCAATACTTTCTTTACAGCAAGTGCCAAATCTTCCTTAATCTCTCTCTCTCTTTTTTTTTTTTTTTTTTATTTTACGAACTTTAATCAAAGCATATTCTTTTGATAGTAATGTAAATGTAACATGTAATCTGGCACTAATTAATGTCACTTCTGTAAAATGTGAACAAAACTTAATGCACAAATGGAAATCACCATTGCACATTTTTTTTTCTATATGGATCACACTATTTTCTACTGACTGTGTAGAAAATGCAGATTAAATATGGTTTCCAAACCAAAGGAGGCTTTTTGAAGCAATTTTTCGATCAAAAAATGAATCAGTGATTTTACTATTAACTGCATCTGCAGCAAACACACATTCCAAAACTCTCTTTAGGTTGCCACATCTGACATTTGCCAGGAGGCTTTGAACATTCTTCTATATGAGTTTCATTACTCTTCCTTATCTGAATCCTTCCACTATCTCTACATTTTTCAACAGTCCAAATACAATGGGTGGTCTGTGATTCGCACACTTACAGAATCTCCTCTCTACTCCCCTCAGCTCTGGGAGTCTTCCAAAATGTACCTTCATTTGAGGTTTGCTTATCACTGAAAGTAACTAAATCTACCCGTGACTGTAGATCCTGATGTAGCTGGGAAGACTTCTGTGTTTGTACAGTGCCTAGCAAAATGGGGCCCCAGTCTTGGTTGGGGCTTCTCTAGCTGCTACTGTAATACAAAGAACAGATTTTTAAGATCATGAATTTACCAGACTAGTTTTTATAAGATGAGCACCAGCTCTTCATGGATTTTACTGGGAATGAGAAGGGATTCTTTTGGGATTCTCCCTGTTCATTTCTCATCAATTTCCCCCCTTAATGGCCTCTTGTTGGGCAATCCACTTGGGCAAACCTCGCTGGACTCTGAGATATTTGCTGCCCTAAGCAAATGAATATGTACACCCTCCGCACACTAACATTTGCTAAATATTTTCCTGGCCTCAGAGACTGCCTGATCTGCCTGTAGGGTAGAACCAGCCCTAGCAGCACACTGCTCCTTTCAGATCCTGTCAGCCCTGATCCCAAATGAACCAGAAGATGCCTTTTAAGAGCATTGCAAGGGCCTCGCTCCCCAGAAATTGAATAAATTGGTAAGCCCATCTGCTGCTGAAAACAGAAACTTGGCCTTGAACCTCGAGCCTTTACAGAGAAAAAGAAACACAGACTGCTGATCTAGCCTCAGTGGCATGGAATTTCAAAGGATCTTAAGGATTATAGGCCCCCAATGAAATGAAGTAATATTTGGGTGCCTAACTCCCTTGGGGTCCTTTGAAAAATTCCAGCCTATATTTCTGAACTAGCATCAGTGGCAAAGTCCTCACCATGCAATCTGCCTTGACTCAGTAATGCTCATGCAATAAAACTGACTGCTTATTTGCATTCTTGTGAAATAGAGCAGGCTCAATAAGTCTTCCTGATTATTCAATATGAAAGTTAGTTAATTTCAAGCATACCTACCGGTATATTAACCAAGGAGCTCTTGAACAAATGAATTTTTACCATTATCACAAGATAGCAATAAGCCATTTCCATTTCTGTAATTCCTCTTAAGCTACTTTTTCTGTCCCTATAAATTAAAAATAAAAATGAGAACAAATTTTCATACTTAAACTTTCTTTGAAATGACAGTATCGTCAGAAACATGCCAGAATCAACACCTCTTACAGCTCTGCTAACATCATCTTTAAATAAGAGAGTCGGGGGTTGGAGCTGGCCCATTTGTTTTGCTAGTAATTCATTTAATAGTAAACTAGCCCCATTCACTAGTTCATGAACATCACATACATTTACACTCCCATTTTGTGCTGCAGTACATCAGTCTGACACTTTCTCTCCAGGGGAACGGTCTATATGCACTCCAAATGGCTTTTTAGATGAAAAATAAGTGCAACAGCCTTTCATCTCAGGAGACATGGGTTCAGATCCTTGATTAGGTCACAAGTTAAGATTAGTTTGGTGGTCTTGTCCTTCTCCGTACGTGTGTACATCACACAACTGCTACAAACTCAGGCTTTGTCAGCTGCGATTGGCAGTCTGTGCTCAAAGGGAGCTAGAACTCGAATGAAAAGGGGTATTGCAGGTCAGCATTCAGGCGGGGACGTGGGGGCAGCTTGCATTGCTTTTGCTTGCACTAAGTCTGTCTCTATCCAGTGGTGTTTGCGGTGTTGTTATTCCCTCCCTACATTTTTTCCGCATATGAAATTAAAAAAAAAATACACACAATGCATATGGAACTTTGGCTGTATTTCTCATGCCCAGCAGGTATTTCCTATAAGGAAAGAACTTTCTGTGTAATCTTATTTGGCCCTATCTAGCTATGGACAAAACACATGGGTTGCTTCTTGTTACTGAATAGTCCCAGAAACAAAACAGAGGAAACCTGTACTTTTAAAGCCTCTCTTTATCAATCATTCAAGGACAACCTCATTTCAGATATGTACTGTACCCCGTGACATTCTTAACCACTTGACAAATAACTGCCACTTGTCAAAAGAAAAAAAAAACCTGATGACTTGGTAGAAGAATTAGAGTTTTTATAATGGAAACCTGGGCTTGGATTATTTACTCCGGGCTCACCTTGATTTTCAGCTTTCAGGATACTCAATCAGCTAGAAGCATGAGCGGTCTAGATTCTTGTTATTCCTGCTCGGAACTGTCAATCAACTTTTAACAATGAAAGACTTCCCATTGCTTCATAGAACATAGCAGTAAAACAGTGTCATCTGCATTATAAAGGTCTTCCTGAAGTATCTTATTGCATTATACCACAGTATTAATAGGAAATTGTCTGAAACTCTGCTGCGTGGCTAAGCGTGTGCACTAGTTTTTAGTATATCCTCTTGTTCTGTTGCATGGAAATTTTCCTAGTAGCAAGTACATGTAACCCTTCTCCCAGGTGGTTCTGACAACAACAAGAACCGGGTTCAATACCTAAGGGTTCCTCTTAGCATTAAGAAAAAAAAAAAAAGAACCGGTTTGAGCCTCCACCCAGAAATCTGGGAAAACCAACCAGCATGCCGGGTGCCTCTAAGAAGCAATACTTCCCCACATGCAAGCACTGAGTGCATATAACAAAAAAAAACTATTAAAAGGAAAAGGGAACTCAGCATTAAGTTGGGAAAACACCATAACAAGGATTTCTAAGTATGCAAACCCTAAGTAAACACCTGTCCCACAGAACCTTAGGCAGTAGTCCTTTGCCTCAGTTTCACACCTTGTGGTTTGAAAGTCTGACAGATGAATGTCCCTTAAATACACCACTCCCCTTTCCCTCCGCTGCACCCCATTTACAGTTGGTTGTCCAAAGTCAGCAAAGTCCCAGAATTTAAGGGCGTGTTCAATTAGGTTTTGCCTCCCATCCCTGGAGGGGTGAGAGGAGGTTGAGCAATGCCTCTGCTGCTGACCTCTTTTCTTACTGCTGTTTCTACCACCACTTTCTGCTCGCTGTGGCTCTCTACCGCTGCTGCCTCTAGCTGTGATGCTGTGTTCTGAGGTTCCATAGCCCAGTTTTAGGTGATTTCACTGGGTAGTAGGGAACCTCAGTGTGACTGCATCATCCTCTGCATTGTCTTTCACTGCAACACTGACCCCACATCCTTTTGAAGATGGGTAACGGGGGACAGTGACTAAGTAACTTGCCCAGAGTCACAGAAGTCTGGTAGAGCAGAATTTGAACCCATGTCTCCCAAATCTTAGGCTAATGCCCTAACCACTGAACCATCCTTCCTTTGTCATAGCCATTACTGAACTAAACTCCTGCTATACAAAACCATATGTAAAGACAGCATTTTTCCAACTTCTACACAGTGAGAAACAAATACTGAATCACATGGTGCATTTCAACCTCTAAATCAAAAGTCACCCCAAAATATATCTACCGATGAACAGAAGAAAAACAATAATTGCTGCAGCTTTCCAAATCCTTGTGCCTTTATTATTATTGGGCATGATGTTTTCCCACTTACACTAGTGGTTGGAAAAGGAAGATGCTAGTATTTTTAAAAAACCCAACTGTCTGAATTAGATTTATTCCCAGAACTGCCATGTTCCTCTAGTCATGAATGCATAATATTTCACTTCTTCCTCCTGTAATTAATTGTCTCCATTTCACAGATGAACAATGAAATGGTATTACTCATGCATTTGAGTAATACCATTCCATTCAACTTGTTAAATCTTTATCCTTAACAATCTGAAAATTATAGCCAATGTGAGATATGCAGCTAAAGACATAAAGAACAGGGCTGAGACAACACTGATTGCAACAGTAGAATTTAAAAACATCAGGATATTTTCAACAAATATTTGCTCTTCAGGAAGATGTAATGGCTCAGTGTTGGCAATCTGCTGTTCCATTGTATTGGTGCATAATAATATTTACAGCTATGCTTGATGATGCAAATGCCTTAGGGCTGCTCATTGGTTTACTACGCTAAATGTATACATCTAGGAATGTAGACCATACTTACAGAACGGAGGACTCTATCCTGGCAAGCAGTGACTCTGGAAAAAATTTGGGGATCATGATGGATAATCAGCTGAACATGAACCCTCAGTGTGGCACTGTGGCCAAAGAGTTAATGTGATCCTGGCATGCATAGACAGGGGAATCTTTAGTAGGAGTAGAAAGGTCATATTCTTTCTGTATTTGGCACTCATGTGACTGCTGCTGCAAGACTGGCTCTAGTTTTGGTGTCCACAATTTAAGAAGGATGTTGATAAATTGGAGAGGGTTCAGAGAAGAGCCATGAGAATGATTGAAGGATTAGAAAACCTGCTTTATAGTGATAGATTCAAGGAGCTCAATCAATTTAGCTTAATAAAGAGAAGGGTTAGGGGTAACTTGATCACAATCTATCAGCATCTATATGGGGAACAAATATTTAATAATAGGCTCTTCAATATAGCAGAGAAAGGTATGAGATGATTCAGTGGCTGGCAGCTGATGCTAGACAAATTCAGACTGGAAATAACGTGTACATTTTTGACAGTGAGGGTGTTATATAGGAGGTCAGACTAGATGATCACAATAATCCCTTCTGGCCTTGGAATCTATGAAAAATTACTTAGCCTTTCTGCTACTCAGTTCCCTATCTGTATGGGGATAATAGCACTTCCCTACCTCACAGGAGTGATGCAAGGATAAATACATTACAGATTGTGAAGCACTTTGAGATCTACTGATGAAAAGCACTATATAAGAGCTAGGTATTATTAATTATTATTTAACTTTTGAAATCACACTTTGAACATAGTTCCTGGCTTGATCTGTGGAAATAACATGTACTGCTCATCAGTTTATTCATTATTACGTTAGCCAATCCCAATAGATCAAGGGATGATTGTGCAATTTGCAGCACGTAAGTGATTAGTCCCATTCACTTCAAGATAGGGCCCTAAGTTTTACAGGACTGAAAGCCTAGCTCATTTACACTAAGGATCGTTTAGATCGCACTGCCTTAAAGTTAAATGTAATTTAACTGTGTAGAGGGGCCTCAAGGTAAATTAAGAATCAAGCCCTGAATCAGCACTTATCACACCCACTAAACAAAAGGTTCTGTACCTATTGCTTATATGTCACTTATTTGAGATCACCTAAAATATAAACAGACATTTCACAAGTTAATTGATGTCTAACTAATTTGATACAGCTACTGTATCTCACTAACTAATGACTACATGCCTAAATACTCAGTGAGTTTGCAGCATCCCACTAGCAAATGTATTGATTTGAATATGTAATCTGCAGTTAATTACACCAACCTTTTATGCTAATTAAACTTCAGTAGGTGCTGCTTTTACAGTCCATGGATAGTCAACATACAACAAATGCTTTATTAAATATAAAGTAGGTACTTTGTTCAAGACTCTCGTTAAGATGCTTACAACATCTTATCTATTGTTTGCAGCTTACAACAGAAGAAATAACCTATTTTAGTCTTGTGAGTGCCCTGGGCTGTGCTACGTGGTCTATTGTAACTCCAATGAAGGACGCTTATATGGACCTGTGATGTATCCTGTATATCAAGCCTGCCTGTTAATTATAGTGAGCTTGGCATTAAAAATGAAACAGGTGGGTGCACTTCAATAGATTAACAGGTTTATGCAACATGTGACTGTGTCTCATAGCACGGGATGTGGCAAATTGCTTGCTTACTGCAGAAGTTTAGGAAACCAACCCAAGGTTTAAGGCTACCCAACAAGTAATGAGGGTATCATGTCAACAGTCACAGGCAAAAGAAAAATAAAATCAGACTATATTTTTATATTTTCAACCAAATGTTGAAATGATACCACTTTAACACCACAGAGTCATCCATTTTGACAAACTTGTCTTTATAGAATACACATAGGGCCAGATTTTCAAAGCTATTTAGGTGCCTAAATACAAAGACAGGCACTTAGTGAGATTTTCAAAAGCACCTAATCAGCTTAGGCACCTAAATCCCATTGAAATGAATGGGTGTCAGGCAACTAACATGCTTAGGCACCTTTAAAATTCATCCCAGGTGCCTATTTGCATCTTTGGGTGGCTAAATAGCTTTGAAAATCTGGTCTGTCATTCTCACCATTCATAGATTTTCCCCTCAGATGCGCTATATGCTAACAGATGAGTTCAAAAGAGAAGCTCCATTTAAGGAACACTTGCAGATTTCTCTTCAAGAGTATTTTGTGAAAAATCTATGAATGGAAGAGGTGGAATGGCAATTTTTGCTAGCACAGATTTGGAGGATTTTTAACATAGTAAAAGGCAGTTTGGATCAGCGAATGGTGCAGCATAGTTCTGTACCAAACCCTGCTTGAGTTACTCAGTAAGGGCATGTCTTCACTACCCGCCGATCCGGCGGGTAGCAATCGGTCTATCGGGGATCGACTTACCGCGTCTAGCGAAGACGCGGTAAAATCGATCCCTGATCGCTCTGCCGTCGACTCCGGAAATCCACCTCGGCAAGAGGCGGCAGCAGAGTCGGCGGCAGCGGTCGACTTTCCCGCGTCCTCACCGCCAGGTAAGCCGACCTAAAATACGCAACTTCAGCTACGGTATTCACGTAGCTGAAGTTGCGTATCTTAGGTCGGACCCCCGCTGTAGTGTAGACCCAGCCTCAGACTTTGTGCATGAGTATAGCAAGCAGTGTTTGATCCACAATTAACAGGATTTTGCAAAATGTTGCCAAAATATGCAATACCTAGTGTAACTGAATGAATGTCTTTTTTGTTTATACACACACAAAGCACAGAATCAAGATAATTCATCCATTTCTACACGCAGCAGCTGAATATGAGAAACAAGTGATTTATCTAGCTGAGTCTTGAACTTTTTTGGACTTTTCCTCTGAGAGTGAGTCAAAAGTCCCAATTCAAAGCCCGTTGAAGTCACTGGGCATTGGATCAGGTCTTAATGCTGTAATTACAGGGAACATAATTGCAACTACAGCAAAAACCTCTTTTTTTAAAAAAAATAGGTTACTGGTTTACAGAGTTCTTCAACAAATGAAATACATTTGCCATGAAAAAAAATCAAAATTTCAAAGTGGCTAATATTTTACAGGATTTGAAACAGATCAATTTTTAATAGAAATTTTTGTTGCAATTTTTATGAAGATGTTATCAAAAAGTTTATTTGCCAAAAATCCAAATTTTTTGGTAAGCATAAAAATTTCATTTTCTGAAAAATTCTCAATTTTAGTAAATAAAACATATCCATAATGACTTCAGTAATGTTTTTTATTACATTTTCAACCAAAAATATCCCAAATAATCTCATGAAAAAATGAAATATCTTGAGAAAATCAAAAGGTTTTCATGAAAAATTGCTTTAAAAAAAAAAAGGCAATTTTTCAAATATTAAGTCCTTTACATTTGAAACATTTTGTCCAGCTCTCTTTGTTTATTATTGTATGTTTTGTGACTTGGATGAGAATTATTCATTTTTCTAATAGGTATTAATTTGAAAAGGCAACACAAAATCTTAAGCTGCCTTTGTAGATAGATACAATGCAGTTGATCTCATGCAGTGATCAGGCACACATTTCATTGTTTCACAGCTTATGTTTATATGAAACAAACAGCAAGGTCCATGGGTAAGAAGTTCTATATTGTAAAATAATAATTCTAATAGGTGGGTACTGAAGTTGATTACTGGCTTAGTGCTTGTAGAATAAATGTACTAAGCGAAGGCTGGAAGCTAGGAAAGATGCATAGAATATATCAAATTTAATCAGGCAAATGTATCCCTCCAGGCTACTTTTGCCTGACCTAAGCTTTCCGCTGGGAAACTGGAGTTCAAAATAGTATTTCTGCAATGTAATTTCAGGTGCAATGAAGTCACATTATAGAAGAGGCATGGAAGCTATTTCTCATGCTGTGATTTGCATAGCTAGAAAAGCAAAAGCTATGCAAGTTGTTCTTCCTGAATCTATAGTGAAATAAGATATTTCAGAATGCTCAAAAGCCTTCAATTCCAGTTGCCCACAGCTATACATTACATTCCCCAAACCATCTTTAATTGAGCCATATCTCTGACAGAGATTGGAAGAATCAGTTTAAAAAACTGTATTTTCAAATGTTCCAGTGAAATGTAGTTTTCATCTTTAGTTACCCCTGAGTTTAGCTAAGCTACCAATTTTTGCTGGTCCCTTACACAAGTTTTTGCACATCCTAAACTATTGGGGATTTTTGGTGGGTGTTTGCTTGTTTTTGTTTGTTGTTTTTAAAGGCTAAATATATTGGTCCCATTTTGACTTTTGTAGTGCAAAAATGTCTGTTCATAGAATAGCATTAGCTCAATGAGGTCAGAGTTAAGGTTATAAATCTGTGATTTAGAGGAGTAGGTGCATGTATTGGGGCAGCTGTATGTTAAAAATGACAGGAAGTTTGTTGTAGAGGTGAGGAATATTTAATTGTGTTGGAGTACAATGGGGTAGACTATAACCTTACAAGGCTACTCTAAGAGTCCCAGTTCAGTCTTTCTTGCCCCATGTCTTTTATATCAAGTGCACCCCAGCCCTTTTTCTAGCACAGCTTACCTCCCTCTCCATGCCAGCTCTGCTGTGCTGGCCAGTGCATTAGCACTGAGGGAGAGGGAGAGACAAAGCCAAGGCTACTCCCACCTCTACAGGAAAGTGATTAACAGCCCAATGGCAACTACTTTCCCCCTTCCCCATGCAGGGTACCAGAAAATATGAGGATCCTTGTATCACCCTCTTCACCTGTGTGGGTGCTAAGTCCAGACATACTTTTGAAGCAAGGGCCATAAACTGACTTTTTCTGCATGCTAATCCCACCTTAACTGGTGATTACCTTGATTTTTAGAGAATGTATTGACAGGAAAGCTATTTAAGCAACCTTAGCTCTCAGTTAAAGATTTTTGTGGGGGACTTGATTGAAAAGTGGCTTGAGCATGGCTGCGGGTTTATAAATGCACCTGAAACCTGCTGCATGGAATGGAAAGAGTAAATCAACCCACAGACTACTTAACAAAAAAGTAAAATCACACATCAAGATGCATTTGTGTTCTCTTTTTTCAGTATTTGTCTGAAGTAACAATGTGCCTTCTTGTACGTAAACCCAGAAAGGTCTGTCACAGCTCCTTTCTGTCTGTATTTACATATAATCAAGTCAGTCTACACCACCAACTCCCCTAGCAATCTGTGCTTGGCAAATAGCACACATTAACATTTAATACAGCCCATATTATGTTTCTTTTTTTTTTTTTTAGTTTGCCATTTTAAATCTCTGCTTAAGAAGTATCTCAGAGATTATTTACAATGGACAGGGCTAAGCAATCCTAATCTGTACCAATGGGTATTTGTTAGTTTTCTGCCACAAATGAGTTTCAAGTTTGCAGCTGGTTTTAGGAAAGTTGACCACCTTGTTCATGCAGCCTCACATTCAGCTCTTTGGCATAAATACTTTATCTGCAAGCTGCCTTGGCTGGCTACACTTATATAATTGAAAGGCATCGCACATGTTTTATTGTGGAGGGGAGTTTTGGGGGTAGAATGGAGAGGGTAGGAGCCAAGTGGATTCAGCTTGCGGAGTGATCCCCAAGAACCCAACCTTCACCGGTGTGCCTTTCAGAGTCTCTCTATGGAATGAAGAGCATCTCCTCAGCAATGTTCAGCAACCACAACCTCCCATGCCATCAGTGGAAGTTCTGAGCACCTGCTATGGGGTGCACAGCATCTTGCAGGATTGCACCCTTAATAGGGCTTTTGCCATCAAAGATCTTTTCATTACCCAGAGGATCAGAATTTAAGAGCTTCTTGAAGACGACTTTCATGTTCTTTGTTTGGACATAAGTTAGCATTCACGTCAACATTAACTTCATGCTGCGTGGCACCATTTGCATCGTAATGACATTCTGTTGCATTCCACAGATGTACTGTACATTTTAGGCACTTTTGTAGCAACTGAGCCAGAATAGTTTGACAAACTAATTAGTCTTTCATCTACAAAACCCTTATTCTATAGAACAGGGCTGCATGTTTACATTTTAAATGTAATTTTTGCATAGAACTGAAGGCTTCTTTTTTTGCTGTTTAGCATTTACTAATGCTCCAGTACCAGTCACTGGTAACATTGCTCTTTTTAACTTGCTTATATCTATTATTTGGTTTCATTTATAGTGAAGTTTCTATAAAAGTGCCTTCTTCACTTAGTTCTCATTCACTTTGAGGTGGGGGAATGGACGAAGAGGATGGAAGGAAGGATTATGAGTAGCCATCAATAACCAGCATGGATGATCAAATATATAAAAGAAAAACCAACCGAGAGCTTTGCCAATAGGGTTTTCTTCATTGCTATCTCCAAAGCAGTGTAAATAATAAGCCAGGCAAAAAACATGGGACTTCAAAGAGCTGCCAACAAGATTTTTGAAAGGGTGCTGTGAACCATGTTCAATTTGAATTTCAAGAGAACCGTGCCCTGGAAGGCAGAGGGTTAAATCAGAGCTGCCATGCTAAGCTACATTCCGCTGAAAACAATCTGGGGGAGCGACTGTGTCTCTGAGCCAGACAAAAGCCTCCCATAATTCAGCACAGAGCAAGGCTTTTCCATGGGCCGAATGGATTTGACAAATCTAGATTCCTCCAGACACAGGGTGCCTTGCCTTGCCTACCCATCCAACCCAGGGTAGAATGAGTAGGGGTGGCCCTGCGTCAGGTGAGGCAGCCTGCCAATTTCCGAACAGTGGTCTTTGCAGCCACTTCAAGATGGTGACAGTAATGCACACTGTACTGTTCTAATGAAGGGGCTTTGGGATTTGCAGCGGAGGGATAGCCTTCTACTTAAAACACTGGGCTGAAATGGGTGAGGTCTGGGTCCACTTGCTAGATCTGCCACAGACTTCTTGTCTCATAATATCCCTGTGCTTCAGTTCCCCATCTACAAACAGAGGTAATGATACTTCCCCATTTCACAGGGGTGTTGAAATGATAAATTTGGTGCTATTCATGAGGCATCCAAGTATTGCAATACCTTACACATGCCTAGGCATGGCTCTGACAGCGACGGTTTTGCAATGATGTGTGGTGCTCCTAAGATTCAGAAATTAATTTCATTTAGATTCACAGGCCCATCTGAACCTCTTTCATCTGAGAATCAGCCTCGGAATATCTGAAGTGTCCCTACAGCCAGGTCAAAAATAACACCAAAAAAGAGTGGGAGCAGAGTGGGCTAGGGCACAGGTGGTGTTTGGTGGCTTTTTGATATTTTCACTACTTGTCCTGGCTGAAACCTGGAAGTGTACAGGCAGACAAGCAATTAAAACAAACAACATTTACAAGATTCAGATTTTAATGCACGTTTGGGGTGAAGAATTAATTTTGCCCTGATTTTGTACCATCTATTTGACCCATCCCTAATATTTCACTAGCAGCCCATCACCTGCATGTCAAGAAGTTTGAACCTAAAAGAATTTGGCTCTACTGAAGATTGCTATTTCTCTCAGAAAGAAGAATCTCTCTGAGATGAGTTCTCTTTGACTTTTCAGCACTGCTGCTGGGTAGCCATTTTTAGCCAAGGATGAGTCAACATATATTGGCTAATTTAATACCCACTCAAACATAGCAGGTTCTGAAGTCCAACTCTAACGTTATTTGCTTTGTGCTCAAATAATGAGAAACTGAAAAAACATTAAAAAGGAATGGAGCAGACATTAGACCCAGGAGAGGAGAAAACAATGAAATACTGCAATAATGTTTATGCTGATAGAAGCATGCTCAGTGTGCTTGAATGAAGATTGCACTTCTAAGCCCAGGTCTGCCCTCCTTTGCAAGGGTGTAATTCCCACTGAATTCAACAGAAATTAGAGCAGTTTCCCTAAGGACAAAATACGGCTAACAAAATTACAACAGAGTTGTCTTCTTCAAAACATCACTAAATAACCTGGACCTTGAACTGCCATGTACACAAATCCCAGACTAGCTCATGTTAGCCCTCCCTCCACCCCTTTATCACCAATTCTTATAGCATTCCATGGTACCCACGTTGACTGACTATTTAAAAACCCATCCAATTTGAACCCAGGAGTAATTTTCTAATTTTAGAAATGGAATACTATACATAATAGCTAGAGATGGTAGCTAGGAGAACCTAATAGGAACAGTTTATTGAAAGCCATTTTGGTTGATTTAACTGTCTGTTAGGTTTGGCTTTATAGAGGATGGGGCAGACTCAAGCAGTTTATTATCTGTGCAAATAAACCCAAACAGACATTAAGGGACAGATGTTCTAAATTGCTCAGCACCCACAAATCGGGCCTGTTTTTCAAGATAGCGTTGCTCCTATTTAAGCACTCTATGAAGTGGCTAGACTTTCAAAAAATCTCAGCAATTAGCAGCCTCTATTAAGAACAATATCACTACCTTTAAACAACACACTGACTCTAATCCAGTGACCAACAACGAGCCACAGAATATACCTTCCAATGTCAGAAACTATCATAGGGCTAAAATAAGGCCGAAAAACCCATGCTTTTCAGGAGGAATGAAATTTGTTCTCTAACCCACAGGCAGGTTGCAGAAATCTGCAGCTGTTTAGCAATAGTCCAAAGGCTACAGAATATCCCATTTGTTGGGATAGCAGCTGCCACCAGTCCACATTCTCTAGACCACTGAATCTAGTTAACTGAAGCAAAACCTGCTTGATTCTGCTGAAATCCAAGTGTAAACCTTATATGCTAGAGAAATTGGGGGAATTGGAGGATTCCCTCTCCATTTTTCTTCCTTTACACATTACCTTCCCTGTATCAAGCATCTTTAATTCTTTTTATCCAACCTTCTTCTTTTATAGATTTAATTCTTTTCTATGTCCAATCCGCTTCTAATTGGGAAGAAAGGGCCATTTAATTTTACTGCCATCCAATATCCAATGGTCTTACTAAATGGCCTCCGCAGGAACATGTGACTGACAAGTGCATTTACGTCTAATATGGTTTATTAATATGAAGCCGCTACATCTGGTATATCTGTGGCTAATGTTACGCAGCCATAGCATACATGATCCAGTTGGTTTGGCCTTTTCCATCTCTAACTCATGGCTGTCTTGATTGTTAGACTTTTTTGTGCTATAAAATTGTGAAAGATTAAAATACAATTCCTGGATCAAGACCATTAATATGTTCCTAATTTTAGGGTTTGACAAAGCAAGTCAGGTGTATCATGATACTACAGGCTCAAAGGGAAGCTTAACGACTCTTTACTTTTATCTTAAAGTAAGTTCTGTTGTCAGGTCTTTCTTCCTATAGATACCAAGGCTAATAGGGGCCATTGTGATCATCTAGTCTGACCTCTTGTATAACACAGACCAGAGATCTTCCCAAAAATAATTCCTAGAGCAAATCTTTTACCCAAAGATCTAATCTTGATTTAAACATTGTCAGTGGTGGAGAATCCACCACAACCCTTGGCAAATTGGTTCAAAGGTTAATTACCCTCACTATCAAAAATTTTCCCCTTATTTCCAAGTCTGAATTTCTCTAGCTTCAACTTCCAGCCACTGGATCATCTCATGCCTTTCTCTGCTAGATGGAGCAGCCCATTATTAAATATTTGTTCCCAATATAGGTACTTACGGACTGTGATCAAATCACCCCTGAACCTTCTGTTTGTTAAGCTAAATTAATTGAGCTCCTTGAGTCTGATGCTATGAGGCAGATTTTCTAACCCTTTAATCATTCTCATGTCTCTTCTCTGACCTCTTTCCAATTTATCAACATCCTTCTTGAATTGTGGACACCAAAGTGGATACAGTATTCCAGCAGCGGTCACATCAGTGCCAAATCCAGAGGTAAAATAATCTCTCTACTCCTGCTTGAGATTCCCCTGTTTATGGACCCAAGGATTGCATTATCTCTTTTGACCGCAGCTTCACACCGGGAGCTCACATTCAGCTGATTCTCTACCATCACCCCCCAAATCTTTTTTCAGTCACTGCTTCCCAGGGTAGAATCCCCTATTCTGTAAGTATGGCCTTGGTTCATAGATGAATACATTTACAGTTAGCCATATTAAGTATTACATATGCATGCAGTTTAGTTATTCCCAGTTCATTAACCAGGTCATCCCACCCTTGGAATCTTTGCATTGGTTTCCAAGAGCTTTCTGTATTGACTTCAGGATCTTGCTTTTGGCTTTAACCCCATCTTACGATTTTGTACTGCCGATGTATTTAACGGTTGCCTCAAAACTCAACTGAAATCACAGCATAACGTAAGTATGTGCCTGGTAAAATAAGTCAAGCATTTCATAGGCTAGGTCCATCATACATATATTTCGTAGTTAATTATTCTATATAATGTATTGCGTCAAATATGATCTTCCAAGCAAGAGTTGTTACCATGTCCCTCACTCAGCTAAAATTCCTTTGGGGATACAGATTCCTCTTTCTGCTCTTCCTCATTTGTTGCTCTTTGGTAGCTGGAGTTCTGAAATGGTTTCTGTTACTAAGGCTGAATTAAAGACCTCAGGCCTGATTCTCTATTGCTTTGCACTTTGTCAGTTACACTTGTGCAAAGCGAGCTGCAGACTGCACGTAAAACCTTACCATAGTTATTGGGTAGCATTTTATAGTGACTTAGGACAGGAGCAAGGCAGTTGTGAATCAGGCATGTACACCTCAATTCAGTTGACATCAATGAGAACCACATCTGTGTAACTGAGGGCAGAATTGGGCTTTTATGGTGGAGCTGGGCTTTGGATTGGATCCTCCCCTGACAAAGTTCAGTGGTGTTTGGATCCAAGGTTTAATAGTTCATCTCTACTGTTGAATCTAGTATTTAGTCAATGTGTCTTAGTTTGTCCTCTATTTGTTTTATTGGAAAAAGATGTGGGACACTTATATGTGAATGGCTCTTTATACCGTACACACATTTGCACTGAACTGTAACACTGTTTGGCTTGGTTGGTTAGGAGTTTTCAAGAGATCTATGCCACGGGATTTGTTTATTTCTGCAAAGAGAAACTTTCTATTTGAGCAACTGACAGTCATCTTTGTTGCAGTTCCAAATGGAAAGCGAATCTATTGGTTAGACAAACTACAGTTACATTCAATTTTCCTCCAACAAAGCACTGAATTTAGGGAGATAAGAGAACACATATATTAAGCTCAGTGCTGAACTGCCATACATATAAGATGCATCCCCTTGAAAGTGCCATTCACTGTAATTGTGAGCCTTGGCACACGAGCAGAAAGCTGGGGAAGGATAAAACTAGAGTTGTGTGGGAGCCTGAAGTCAAGACACTATTGTCTTAGGAAAGACAAAAACAGTAATTTTTACAAGCCTATCTAGCTACTTATAAAGCCCTTGTCACTAAAGTATCCCAGCACCTCACAATCCCCCTTGGAAGCTAGGGAGGCATGATCTCCATTTTACAGATGGTGAACTAAGGCATAGAGAGATTATATGCCCCTGATTCAGCAAAGCACTTGTTTATCTTTAAGCAAATGCACGTGTCACATTGACAACTATGACAGTTAGGCATCTGCTTAAGTACTTTGCTGAACTGAAGCCAAAGCAGCTTGCCCAGGGTCCCACAGGAAGTCTATGGCATAGCCAGGAATTGGACCTAGATCACTAAAGTCCCAATCTAGTGCCTAAACCACAAGACCATCCTTCTTCACAATGCTTCAGCTCCCTTCAGTCTCAGCCTACGCTTTTTTCTCCTGGTTTGTTACACAACTTTAAAAGGACACATATAGCTTGGTGGGTAGTAAAATTTGTTTGTATTGATAAAAAGTGAAATCAGAGCTTATGTCTGTTTTACTTGCATGTTAGAAAATATGCTTCAAAAATAGGAGGGATGAGTTAGACATGCAGAGCCTGAGTCTGAAACATCCTCAACACCTGCAGCACTCAGTTACTTCCAGGGGAGATGCAGATAGACGCACACCACCACTTAGGATCAGATGCAAAGTGAGAGAGTCTGACTTTGGCTGTGTTCCACACTCATATTTCCAGCATCTGTGACCTAATTGTGCCATCGATCATTTCCCTATGGTCAGGAGATGTGAATTAAAACCGGCAAGTTCACATCCTGGCATCAAAAGGAAAAAACTGTCCCTTGATTGGTGGGAGGAAGTAAAATCCCTTCACATTCTCAAGACATTTCACACTTAACCTTCTTGTCATCAGAAGTGTCAGGTTAGATCGGAAAAACTGTATTAGAACAGACTGGCAGGACTTTTCTTGATGGGGCTTTTTAGCAACGACAGCACTTGAAAAAGAGACAAAAGAAGAACGAGCAACCTAGGCTCCAACCCTTCCATCCCTTATTCATTGTAATGTCTTTATGCACAAGCCCAGTTTATTGGCTTCAAAGGGGTTAAGGGCTAATCCTATGAGTAAAGAGTTTGCCCAACTGGACCCCTATCTCCCATGGTGCCCATTTTCCAGATGGGGAAACTGAAGCATCAAACAGGCACAATGACTAGCTCAAGGTCACACAGCAAGTCTTCAGGAAAGCCAGGAATAGAACCTGGATATCCATAGTGCTAGTCCAACTCCCTGTTCACGGGACTCCATTGCCTCCCCCCACATGGGAGAATATCAAGTGAGATGCCTCAGTTCTCTCCACAGCAGCTGGAGCTACAAGCTATGCCAGGAAGTAATGGGTGTGTGACCTCATATGGGCTGTGACAATGTAGCCTCACTTCCCCATCGATAAAGTGGGGATGATGATAATTCCTTTCTCCTGTCCTTTTCCGGATGTATCTATTTAGTTTTTAAACTCTTTGACTTTAACACCAAGAGTAAAAATTTCAAATGCACCAAAGACCCATTTTTAAAAGTGATTTAAGCCCTTGGTACCTATGTCACTTTTGAAAATGAAATTGAAGCACATTTGAAAATTTCATTCCGGGTCTGAATTGGGCAAAGTGGGTCTAATTGAGAGATGAAGATGCAAGAAGGGTGTAAATGTTCATGCATAAAAGCTAAGTGGGAGTCAGTGATCCAGAATATGCAAAGTAAGATAGGTGTAAATCCCAGGCACAGAGATGAGGGCTGAACCAATAACCTTAAAGCTTTGCATATGGGGAGGCAGGGAGTGACAGCTGCTACTATTCTAGCTTTGAATAGCAGCGATGGAGGGATATAATGCAGCCTCAGAGCCTGTTTGTGTGTTGCAGGATGCAGTCCTTCCCCCAAACCCCACAGAATTCCTTGCTCAAAGCCTGATTACTCCTGCCTTGTGCAGAGAAATATGAATTTCACCCTGTACATGTAATAGTCATGGGCTTGCTTTCCTGCCTCCTCAAACTTCCAAGAGTGCTTTGATACAAACCTCTGCTTATTTTTCCCCTCTTTTGCTAAATTAGAGCTTAATAGAATTTTTGAAAGATAGAATCAGAAGTTGAAGTCAAGGTAACATTTTAAAAGCTTATACAGCTGTCGCTATGAGATCACATAGTAAACTAGCAGGAACTGAAGTCATGCAGTGGGGAAATGTCAACCCCAGCAGAAAATTTATTTAAAAGAATAATGATCATAAAGAAGAAAGAAAAAAGGAAAAGAAAATGTAAAATGTATTTTGGCATTTTCATAAATGTTGATGTTTTAAAGCCAACGTCTTGAAAGGCTCAGATGAGATGCTGCCACTCTAAACACATTACTAGTTTCTTCAAAGGGAAAATACATCTTGTCTTTGCTTTCATTCTTCCTCCCCTTTTATGTCAAAAGGTCCTGATCTGATTGACAATTAGCCACAATTTTAACAGCAGCTGACAGTGTATAATCTGTGTGGATGAACCGCTCACTGAAACCAAATTGGATGTAGGACAGAACCTGTGGAGAAAATGATTGGTTCTGCTGAGTTCCATTAAGAAGCATTTTCATGTTTTCTGTTATTTTGTGAAATGGTGTTACAATATATCCTTCAGTTGTCTGGAGCACTCAATCAGCTGTCAGTGACAAAGGGCTCTACCGTCCCCCCGTCTATGCTGGCAGACAGGGCTGGAATTCATTGGATCCCAAATTCAGTGCACTGAAAGGAAATGGTGGAGTTTCCATAGTATTGTTTGCCTTTACTCTAAACCACTGGCTCTCAACCTTTTCCATGCCATGACTCCATGCCACGTCCAAAAAAGGCAAGACTCCCCTCCCATCTAGCCATAAAGAGAGGCATAGTGGTCATGATCCCCAACTTCAGACCCAGGCTCTACACCCATGGAAGCTCCTCCATGAGCATTTTGCATATGAATCATTCAACCAACTTCAATAATAGTCTTACAAGTAAGGAATAGACAATAACATCAACATGCATATGTGGTCGTTCTCAATGTGAATTATACAGAATGTCTGATGCAGATTGTGTCTCTTTCTCTGTCTGTAGGGGGCTTAAATTTTCCGCAAACACAACATTATAATGCTCAGATATTTTAGTAATTGAAGTGCTTCCTTTAACTAGAACAAGAACATGTGGTGCCGGAAGCTTTGCTATAAATAGAGTGCAGCTTCAGTCATTCAAATTAGTGATTCTTCTTGCCCCAAGTACCCTAACCATTTGGCATTATACCAGATTGGGTTTAATTAACAGCTTGACTGTAGTAAACACTATGAAATATATTTCATATATCATAAACTAAAAAATGGTTTATTAGTATATCACAACATTGAGTAAACAAAGGTTTATATTTTACATAAAAAATATTTGACATTAAAACACCGATGCAAAAGCTGACCATTAAAAAAACTCGGCATATATCACAATTTTTTTAAATGATGTGTTTTTCAATCTTATTTGATAAAACTAACCATATCAGAAAATGAAGGCGTCACCGACTGGCTGTAAATGGGAAGTCCGTCCTCTTATAAGTTTCAATATTATTATTTGCCATCGAGGGAACACAAATTATCCCATCAGTACAATTACAGAGGTTTCTACCAACTCACAGTTTTACTGTCTTCCTAGTCAATGAGGTCATGATTTAGTGCTTTTTAGAAAGCACTTTGTTTTTTATTGCCTGTTTCTCTTCAACCAGTTCATGCTTACCTAAACTTCCAACAGGGGGAAAGTTACTATAAAAATACCAGAATCCTCTGCTATGCAGAAGATAAGCCCAAGAGAGTGACCCTGATATAAATTACTATTACTAATTATTTGTATTGAGATAGCACCGTATCATAGACCAGGACCTAATCATGGTAGGCACTGTACAAACTCATAACAAAAAGACAGTCCCTTCTCAAAGAGTTTGCAATCTAGGACACATGACAACAGACAGATACAACGCGCAGATGGGGCAGCACAATGAAACAATACTAGTCAGAGTGAAAAGCGGTAGT
This sequence comes from Terrapene triunguis, assembly GCF_002925995.2. Lineage (NCBI taxonomy): Eukaryota > Metazoa > Chordata > Testudines > Emydidae > Terrapene > Terrapene triunguis. The sequence goes on from NW_020664499.1 coordinate 3,031,208, forward strand.
GCCATTACATCATCTGCCCAAGCTTGTTGAGTTTGTCGTGAGCATCACAGAAAAGGAGAGTCTTAAGGAGGGATTTGGAGGAGGACAAAGAGGTACCTTTGCAGATGTTTACAGGAATGTGGCATTGAAAAGCATTTAGTCTGCACTAGAACATGGAGAAAGAATGTGGCAGAATGGACAAGAAGGTTGATTCTGCCAACCTACATGCTTTCCTGTGAAGTTGCTAGAAATTCTGCTGTTGCAGCTCCTTGGGACAGTCTCCTTGCAATAATGGTTATTAGCTAGCTTTGCAAAGGAGTTCTCTGCAGAGGTGGTGCAAGTACGGACAAGAAAACATTCAACTCAGTTAAAAGAGGGTAGGTGATTACTATACTGATCCTGAAGCTTAACAGGAACTTCTCCCCATACAGCTCCAGTCAAATGGTGCGCCAAATACAATGACAAGACAGACTGAGAGATGTCCCTATTTCATCATTGTTTGGGGATCTCTTGTTCCTTTGCCCAACCTTCTTCTAACTTGATGATGACAAAGAAATATGTGGTCCTGGGAGGGAAGGGAAAAGAAGAAACACTTCTTGGGAGCTGCTGTCAATATATATGTCCTTTACTTCTTCCTCCTTCACAGCACTTGGCTGACTGGGGTTAAGGTGTACTTGGGAGGGAGGTTTATCATCAGTGCCTCCTCCCATGAATGCCTGTAAAGAGAAACCACAGAGAACAGGCCTGAGCTCCCTCTGGGCTTTGGAATTGGGAGTAGCTGAGCTGACCGTTTTCGCACACAGGAAACTAGAAGCAAATGAAGTGCAACCTCGCTCTTGGGGAGGGGGTAAGTTACTTCCGCCGTTCCATGGAGTAGCTTGTATCCCCATGTATGCCAGGGAAGCTACTCTGGCCAGCGAGTGAGGGGAGCGGATCCAGGGTTCCTCCTTTCCGCCATGCCTGTCCTGCCTACTTCCACACATGGGAAAATGTCATGTGAGTAACAAGCCTTGCTGGGCAGTGAAGGGTGTGGCCCAACATGGGCTGTGACAACATAGCCCTCTGAGCTTGCCTTCCCCATCAGTAAAATGGGGGGTAACAGTACTTTCTCCCATCCTGCATATGTCACCGCTGGTTCGATTTGTGCTCTTGGGGGCAGAGACTCTCTCTGACTGTGTGTGTACAGGACATGGCGTGATGGGGATCCGATCTCAACTGGGGTCTCTAGACACTGTTGTAATGCAAATAAATGATAATGATTGGGCTAGGTATGATGCTTCTACAACATGCTGTTAAGCTCCAAGCAGTGCCCTTTGCACTATGCTAACCTACTCTGAGCTTTTTCTTCACTTTCTCTCTTGTCCAAGCCTGACAGTAAGGGTTATCTGCCCAGAACATCAAGAAATTTAAAAGGGATGAAGCAGCCATGTGGCACCATACATACACAGCAAAAAAAACCTCCAAAGTGGAGCTGCACCCACACTGCTGAGCAAATGGAAAGTTCAAGACTGGACTGTCATAGGCAAACTCAAAGTATAACCGGGTCAGAAAATATTCAGCATCTGTGGCTCTTAGAGAAAACTGCAAATTAAATTTAAACCAAAGGTGGCCTTGCTAGAAGCAGCCTCAAAAACGTAGATTGTAAGTTCTCCCCAGGATCAGTGGAATGTTACAAAGGGATGGATACTGCTTTGCTTACAACAGTCTTTTCATTCATTTTCAGAACAGCTACTAAACAGAAGAGTGCACGCAAACAAGTTACAGTTCTTACCCCTCTTCAAATCTACTTCCCTGGGTGCTAACAAGACTGTATTAGTGAAGAGATTCCAAAGATTACTGTATGCACTAGCAACAGGGGAAAAAAACACAGGCATATGAAAACCCATTACATTTCCTCAAAATATTGCTAACCTATAGCTCATTACACTGTGTGTGTGAAGTGGTGGGGAGCTCATATTTCACTGCCAATTTTTCACAGGCAGCATTTCTTCATCCATATGAAACTGTGACACAACTGATTCCATTCTGCATGGGAAACCATCATAAACCTTGGAGGAAAAATGTACTAATATCTGCCCCACCTTGTAAACCCCCATACACCCACCCATCTTCTCCTCTGGCCCATACTACCAATATGACTCACTTTTCCCTGCTGCTGGTTCCCAGCCCCACCTCTGGGGTGGGAACCAGCGGAGGGGGAGGCAGAGAACCTTAGAAATGTCAGTGCTGGGGAGCGAAGGAACCAGAATGGAAGCTGGCAATGGGGGAAGAACAGAGAGGTAGGCCAACGACAGGGAGAGCTCGGACAGGGCATGTGAGGCTGTACAAAAAGAAGAAAACTTCTGATGGGTGGAATATGAAGTGAAAGGCCCTCCATGTTCAGGGGCTGGAGCAAGGGGATGCAGGAATGGGGAGGGAGGAGAGGCTGGACACAAGATGACTTGTTTAAGAGTTCAAGGGGCATTTCCTGACCTTTTAGGTGAGAGCCTCAGCTCTGCAATGGCGGTGGTCTTGCACCCTTTGACCTTTTATTCATGCCACACACAAACACAGTCACTGTCATCACTTTCTTTTCTATCCATTCTCTCTCTCATCCTCTCCCACCATCCTTTTCTGTCTTTGTTCTCTATTTTCTTGCTAACCATATTTCCCCAGGCACCCAACCACCACAGACACACTTGGAACCATGTATTTTCTCTCTCCTTTCCCTCCCCCTTTATGTTTTAGTCATATAGGTGTTTTATATATTACTGGCTCCCCACCCTGTTTTCCTGCTTACCAGATAAAGCAGGGCTGCTCAGAGTGCAGGGCTGTAAAATTATTGAGATTCACCAGACAGCGCTATTACAACAGTAAGGGAGGATATTTTAACAAACATTTCTGTCAAAAATGTTAACCCTTGTTTTTTGGTCAAAATTCCAACAAAAATTTCATCGAAGTGGGATTTGAAAATTTTCAATCAGCTCTTTGCATGAGTTCTGTTTATCTGAATGTGAAGACAGTAAGGTCATAGGAGATATTCTGCGGGGTTAATTGTGGTGCAGTTCTTTTCAAACTAATAAAGATGTTAATATTTACAGCTCATGTTCCAGCATAGTTAGCTTCCTGCCTCAGTATCTCTGACTGAGCCACTTCAAGGGCAGAGCTTCTGCCTGCATATTACAGAAACATTATAGGGGACCTTTCAAAGAGGCTCATTGCCATAGGATGTTGCTGAGGCCAAGAATTTAGCAAGATCAAAAAAGGGGTCAGACATGTATATGGATAACAAGAATATCCAGTCATAATTAATTATTGCAAAACTTTTGGGAGAGATATTAAACCTCATGTTTCAGGGTGTAAGATCTCCAGCTATTAGAGATCAAGTTAAAATCTAATCCCTGGGTCAAATTATCCCTCATCTGCCTACTGCAGGGTTCTTATACCTTCCTCTGAAGCATCTGGCACTAGCCATTGTCAGAGACAAGGTACTGGACTAGATGGACCTGAGTCAGATCTACTATGGCAATTTCCCAAGTTCCCTCCTACCTCTTTACCCACAGCCATGGCAGCCCGTTTGCAATGGAGGCAGTCTATATAGACCCCTCTCTTCCAGCCAAGCCGGAGGAACTGTCTGAAGGACGGCACTATTTATAGACTGCCTTCTCTCTCCGAATAGGGGAGACAAGAAGGAAGCCAGAAGGCTAAACTCCCAGGAGAGATAGCTATGAACTGCCCGGGATTACCTATGACAGATGAAGAGCTCCATGTAGATGGCAGAAGAGTCGATGGTAAGTGTGAACTTTTGGATTGCAGTGATGGACTTTATTGGTGGGACTGTTTGAGGTCATTAATGCAGCCCCGAGTGGAGGGCGGAAGGACTTATAAGAAAGGCTGGGAAATGGGGGGGGGGGGATAGGGAACTGTAAGGGGCCCTGAAGAGGGAGAATGCTACAAAAGGGACTGCTCAATAAACAGCAGCCCTGTTACATACTGCCAATGCATCAAAAAATTCCTTCAAAATATTCTCCCCTGTAGCAATCTCCCTGCTGCACATGAATTCTTTCCAGCACCTAAACCTTGCACATAGGTTCATGTTGCTAAGCATGGGCCCAGTGTCATAGGGCACAACTCCACTGAAGACTACAGAATTACACCTGCTAACAGGAAGAGCGAATATGACCCTGACTTTCCCTCAGACAGCAGCTTTGAAATCTTGCGTATTTGATCAAGAAAAATTCGATTTCCTTCATTCTACAAGACGATATAAGTTGCAGGTATTCTCCACCCACCCTGCCTATGTTTATTTAAGCAGTTTCCCATCATATATGGGATTTTCAGGTCTTAGCTTATCAGGTGCTTCCATTAGGTGTTTGTTTAAATAAGCTTTATGGTGCCTGATAGGGCTTGAGAAGTAAGTGTCTGGGTTAACCTGTGGCCCTAAAGGTGCCCCAGGCTGACTCTACCCATACCACTAGTAAACTGTTCGGCCAGACTCAGTTGTTGCTCTGCAGGATTGATTTCTTTAATGTGAAAAATAATAGTAAGTGTAAACAATTACTTTCTTATCTCACTTCCTGTACCATGGGGAAATGGTTATGATAGTCATACCCTCTGAACTGATCAGGAAGAGTTCACATTCAGGTGTATGCCTAACAGTGGTCTGTAGCACATTTTGAAGTATTTTATTATTTGGAATTGTTTCTTGATCCTGACAGAAAATCTCCCTTACAAACAGCATGATATTATTTACCAGTGTAATAATTAACATTTTAATCATATGCCAAATCTGTATTTTACTCACGACTTTCTTATTTTGTACTTTTTTCCAATAGGCAAGATAACTGGCAGTAGAAATTTACAGCTAGCAAAGGATTTTACAAAAATTAGGTTACTTTAAAAGTAATCCTACATTATACCATGCGACAATTCAGTCATCGTGACTTGGTATTTCACTGCAAAATTCATTCCACACAACATCATTTCCAGCACATGACAGGGTTTCCAGTTAGGATCAGTACTGAACGTCCTAGAAAATTAGAAAATGTTTGTATGAACAGGTCAGGGGAGACGTTGCATAAGACATTGACTTCAAGGGGACACAGAAGGACTATTCGTAAGAGTGAGGGCTGAAGCCTTTATGATGAAAGTGTATAGGCCAGCAGCCCTGGTGCAGACACAATTTGCACCTGCAAAATGGAGAACAGACACAATCTGGAACATTTATGCTCACAATCAGGAGATTAAAATTATGCAGCACATGAATGGATCAGGGACCCAAATAGTCAACTCCACATGGAAATCTATCCAAAGCCAGTTCAGCTTTCAGATTATTGGTCTCAGACATTCTCTGCATAATGCC
>NW_020664499.1:3036927-3057721 GCF_002925995.2 Terrapene triunguis
TCTGAAGCAGACGACTTCTCAAAAATTGTAGACCAGTGTAATTAGTCATAGCTATAGCTACTATAACTTATATTTTGTAGCTCTTAAGCCCTGACTAAGCAATGAAGTGAAAGAGCTCAGTTCAAGTTCAACAGCACTACATGAAAACATGTGAGCACCCATAACTGATTCCCCTCAAGTGCCCGTCTCTTGGGGAATAACCTTTCCCTGATCACCTGCAACACAGCCGCTGTTGCTTCGGAATATGGAGTGGGAATGTAGGGACTCAGAGGCCTGAATTCTCAATAAGTTCCTCTGCAGGGGGCAAAAACGGCTACTCAAAAGCAGGAATTCATTTGAGTTTTTTCACAGGCCACTTCAAAACCAGAGGCCTATGTGTGATTTGCCTCTTTAAAAAAAATTTATGTTCTGTTAAGATGTAAGTTGATATTTAGTAGAAGCAAAAAGTAAAGCTTATATTGAAAATGTGCAAATTCCCAAGCCAATTTTCACATGTGCAAGCCATAAACTCCAACTGCAAGCAGAGGCCTGCCGACTGGTGAACTTTATTTGTTTTATTCCATGGAGAGGTGCTTGGGATAGATTTATCTTTATTTGAAACTTTACATAGATAATGCAAATTTCTCGCTTACAGCAAACACTAACCCAACAGAGCCTGCCAAAAGCATGATTGGATTTTCAGGTTAGGTTATATTTGTTTTACATCACCGGGAGGTTTCAAAGACGTCTCATTAAACATAAAGACTTTCTCATGTTAAATTATGGCCTAATTTGTGACTAAAAGATTGCAGTACAAATATGCTCCAGCCTCTACCTAAACAGATTCGTTTACATTTGGTAGGAGAAAAAAAAAAAAAGGTTTCAAAAATCATGAAAACAAGTTCTCAACCTCAGACAGCTCCCCTGGGGCTGGCTGGATTCCTCAAGATCACATTCTTCAAAAATGCACTTTGGTTTAAATTTCTCTCTGTCCATTGAGGACTGTATGTGCTCACTCTTTCATTGTCTACACTACGAGCGAAGGCGTGATTGTAGCATGCTAGACAAATACATGCTAGCTTTAATCTAGCAAGCACAGGTAACAATATAACTCATGTAGACGTGGTGCCATGGGCTTCGGCACAGACTAGCAACCACAGAACAAGCCAGCCAGGGAGCCTGTACTCTGGGTATGTATTCCAGTTGCTAGCCTGTGCCACCATCTTTACACTATTACTTTTACCTGTGCTAGCTAATTAAAGTGCACATGGGTATGCTTACCCTTGCTACAGTCACACCTTCCCTTGCAGTGTAGAAATACCCTGGGTCTAGCCACTTCTGCCAGGGCCTTTTTTCTACCTGCTACCTACCTCCAATTACTCAAAAGGGAGGAGACCACCATCTCCCCTTTAACTTAACTCAGCTCATTCTGCTCGGTCTAATCTCAGATGGGGCCAAGCAAGCTGTGTCCTAATCAGCTACTCAATAGGGGCTCTGAGTGGGAGGGAGGTGTCTCTGTGGAGTGTGACCGGGCAGCACCTGCTCAGGAAGAGGAGAAGACCAAGAAGGGCACTTGGATGACAGCTGCAATAGAAAGAAGGTCTGGTTATTTTTCCTGTCTGTTGTACTTATTTCTCCTCACTCCTGCCATGACTGGCAGCTTCATCTACTACTTGTAGCACTGGCTATGAATTGACTATTGCCTCTGAGTTTAAACTAAGTATTTCTTTTGGTGATATGGATCATGGGCAAGATGAGTCTCCAAATATATGATTAGCTAGGAGCCCCAGAATCTATCACTGACAGGTTCCCTTGCACATAAGAGCAGAAGTTATTTTAAATCAAACTTGCTCAGGGGCAAGTAATTTTTATTTTTTCTTTAAAACAGGCAAGTAAAACATGTTAAATATCATCATCATCATGGCCATGGTAATGGCAGGTCTATTCTTTTGCCAAGACTGGTAAGTTTCTATGACAGGGTCCAAAACTATTGTAAATAAAAGATAACTACCAAAAAATGAAAAGCCCAGGGCTACAAACCCCACCTGAGACCCAGTTCTGAGCTGTACCCATGCATTTCCAGTCATTCGCTCTCAATAACATCAATGTGAGTTGCACATGCATGCAACTGTGGGGGGGGGGGGGGGGGGGGGGAAATTAAACCAGTGCATCTCTTTTCCAAAGGCCAGACCATGCTACTTAACAAGAATCATGCATAGCAGCAGTCACAGCAAGTTCTCCTTTACGTTGCTAAGGTGAGCCCCAGGAAGCTATGTAAAAAAGTCTCTAAAGTTACAATGGGCAACCACAGTATTAATGTGCAAGGGAGAAAGCAGCAGATGCAAGTGAAAGTTTAGCAGCAATATATAATTCTAAACTTCTTAACCAATAATGCACAGTTCAGAAGCAATTTATTGACAAGGTCGGATGAAGAAGCAAAATTGATACCACAGCCTGGTGGAAAAGATGAAATTCCTCTGATTGTCTTAGTGCCCCCTATACTTACACAGCAAGAGATAAAGATATAGAAATAGGTAGATGGTACTCTTGATGGGATAGTGGAAATGTTAGGAAGTGGACCCACACTATGGGGGTATTTATTACCAGGAGTTGGCAGTGACTACCTCCTTCTTCAAGAAACAGACTTCAGGCCTGGCTGTTGGTCAATAGGGCAATTCATTTCATTATCAGCTATTTTTAAAAGGCTGAAATACAAACCACTTACATTTTAGTACTGAACATATTGTTCCTAGGCAAACTTTAAAAAAAAAAACAGGTTCACTTATCTTTACATATTCTCTTTAAACAACATTGTCAGCTGTAATGTGAAATAAATCTTGGTAAAGTTTGCCCTTGTATCAAGAAGAAGAAAAGTATATAAAAAGAAAACCATTAATTTCTGTCCCTGAAGTTTGGTTCATCAGAAATTCTGTCTTTTTACTTATTTCATGTGGAAGCCATGTCAGGAGTCCCTGGAGAGATGTAAAGAGAGCTTCTTGAACAAAAATGTTGGTTAAATCGCTAAACATATGACACCATGTGCATTTACATTTTCTATTATCTCATGATGTGAGTGCTCACAGAACCTCGACCTGGGTGTCCTGGAACTAACCACAGTATTTAATAGCAGTAATGATAGTTATTACAGAAGCCAATAAACTAGCTTCTGTATAGAATGATCCGGCTGGGGAATGTCTGATTTATAGACAAGACTTCAAGTTCACTGGTACTTCAGAGGGTTAATTCAAAGCCAGTAAATTGAAGCTTTGTCTTATTCAGTTTAAAGGCTTTTGAGAACTTCTTTAGAGGGGCTCATATACCAGCATTATTCTATCTCAGAGAGAAATTCAGAGATGAGTCTAAGTTAATGTAACTTGCACCTTTTTCAAGCCTCAAAGTGTTTTCAGCTACATTAACAGACTCCCTTAGCCCCATCTACTGACATGTAATTTACACATCACCTCTGAATATATCCCTCTGAATCCAAGTTCACTGATCTCCTGGAGAGTTCAGCTGCAGGCAGGATGTTTCTCAGCACCATAAGACCAGGGCTATTTATGATGCACAGTTTAATTTAATTTATTTTTTTCAGATTGGAATTTAAATTTTATATACAACTCCTTTAAAAGTTGCCTGTTAGGGTGCTGATGTGAGCTAATGCTTTACAGTGAACATGTGCATTCATGGTCTGCAAGCATTTATGAGGTAAAAGAAACTTACCACAAGTCAACGAGTTTATCTTCTTACAGAGTATTTACAATTTGAAAGTTGTAACAGAAATAACATTTCAAGATTGTAAAGCCACACATCTTAGTCTTGTTTCTTACATTTGCCTTTTGCTAATCATGTTAGAATTATAGTCAGGGGGATTTCCTCTTCATGACTTATGAGGAGAGGCTGAGGGAACTGGGATTGTTTAGTCTGCAGAAGAGAAGAATGAGCGGGGATTTGATAGCTGCTTTCAACTACCTGAAAGGGGGTTCCGAAGAGGATGGATCTAGACTGTTCTCAGAGGTACCAGATGACAGAACAAGGAGTAATGGTCTCAAGTTGCAGTGGGGGAGGTTTAGATTGGATATTAGGAAAAACTTTTTCACTAGGAGGGTGGTGAAGCATTGGAATGAGTTACCTAGGGAGGTGGTGGAATCTCCTTCCTTAGAGGTTTTTAAGGTCAGGCTTGACAAAGCCCTGGCTGGGATGATTTAGTTGGGGATTGGTCCTGCTTTGAGCAGGGGGTTGGACTAGATGACCTCCTGAGGTCCTTCCAACCCTGATATTCTATGATTCTATGATTACATTTCTTCTAATAAAAGATAGTGACAAAACTTATGTTCCTCAGGATCTGAATTCAAGCTCAAGTCACAAATCTTCCACTATGTGTTATTAGGCCATTATCTACTACAATTAAATCAATATCACAGGTAAAACAAAATGTCGTTGCCTCCACTTTAATCCCATATGGCAGGAGAATTAATATCCCTTTGTCAATCCACCAAAGATTTGGAGCTATCAAATACTAAATGAAGGGTATTCTGCATGAGGTAGCGTAGACTCCTGTTAGAGGCTTCAGTGGATATTTGCTGGCTGCATTATTGCTTTTCTGGATCAACATGTTGGCCTAGTGGTGCATCATCATCTTTTGTTACTTTTCTGGAAAGATTTTCCCTTTTGTTAATCATTCAGATTCTATGTCCTTATATTCCTTATTCTTTTTGACTCTTCTGATGAAAAGCACTCTCATACAGCTTGTGCAGTCATTTCCCACTGCAGCCTTTCCATACATGTTGGTAGTCTGGTATGTCTTAGGTGCATATGGCTGTAAAGTTTTAAGGGCCAGAAGTAGAAGTGATCCTTGTTTCCTCTGCTAAGAGCAGAAAAAAGGGCCGCAACAAGGGTTTAGAGTAGAACAGACCTACAGGACAGATGGCTCCATAAGAATAAACAAGACACCAACAGCAACCCATTCCTGAAGAGGAATCAGGAGAGAAGACCATCTGACCACCCCCTAAAAACTCAGTGAGAATGCATGATCAGCAGCAAGGATCAGACTTGGGATCTTGGAATCTATAAGTGTGAGCCTTTACTGCCTCAGCTAGAAGAACCACTTCTATTAGCCAAGGCTTTAGCAAACTCATCCACCTCTCTAGGTGGCTCAGCCACAATGAGAGGGGGGTCAAGCCCCACATTGAGTGGATATGGGTTCCAGAGACTGCAGTTAGACGAGCATAGCAGGTTGTCAGACCTTAAACCCAAGAAGACCAATGAGTCAAGAAAGAGCTGGGTTCCAGTCAGCAGTAAAGATGTATGGAGAGAGAGGAGAGAAGGTAATGTAGCTGGAGACTAGAGAGCAGGACTCCAAAAAGTTTGAATAAGCAGCCCAATCTTTGGACACTTATCCAAAATAAATCCTAATCTGGAAACCTTCTGAGGTTCGCCTCTTCCTAATTTTGATGTACTTTCTCTAGTTACTGACCTCTGACAGCTTTTCCAGTATGACTGTATGAAATTCACTGTATCGATTTTTGAAGCCTGACTTCTAATGAATTTCTGCAGTTTCTGCATGAGTTTTCCATCTGGGTGATTTTTAATGGCCCAGTCAATAGAAAATTTGGGGTTTTTTTTAAATTATATTTATATTTAAAGACTTCTTTGCTGCTTGATGTTTCCAGATGGCTTTGGCCAGCCCCAGATGTTACTCAGAAAATCCATTCCAGAGTAAAATATATTTTCTCATATATATATATATGGAAATAATCCTCAAATCCAGACTATTTCATTCCCTGGGGGCACATCTACACTGCACACTCCTTACTGCAGCATGTAGAGTATATACATTGGATGCCCCCCTAGCAGGGATATAAATAGCAGTGTAAATGGGGAGGCACTGCCTAGGTGAATAAAGACAAGCCACAACCTTAGGGTATATACCCTACGTGGTTCTACACACACCTAAGCAGTGCTTCACATGTCGACACTGCTATTTTTAGCAGTGTAGTGTCCCACTGCCTTACCCTTGATCTGCCACAGGGAAAGGCTCCAGCAGTGGGGAAACGCTCTGGCCGGAAACGCTCCAGCAGCTCCTGGATACACATGACAGTGTGGACCCAGCCTGCTTTTCACCATGGTCTGTAGCTACACAAACCTTACACACTGCCACCAGGAGTGTGCAGTGTAGAAAGCCTGAGACACTGTGAAACTAACTACATGTATGACACAAATCAGAAATATCTTCTTTTTAGTTCACTACTTTGCATCATTCTTTACAGAAAAGAAACAAACATCCGCCTTTAGTTTGTGGTTATCTTGCCTTTTCTTTTATACTGTAGCATCCTGAGCAAGTACTCAGAGACCTCTGTATAAAGTGTGATCACTTGCTCAGTTTACTACTACCTGGTCCTTTCACTCCACCTCCGCCCTTTGGTCTCATTCACCTGAGCCTGAACTGTGAGCTCTAGGGAACGTGGACTGTCTTTTTCCTGTCCGTCTGTGCTTGACTAGCGCCCCTGCATACTCCTACAGCCAGTGTGGAGAAGAAATAATATTCTCGCTGCTCCTGTGGCCTGTTCCTTCGTTGTTCTGTCACAAGTAACAAAAAGTAAAACTAGCATGGCAATATTTTAGATTCAATCAAAGAAACAAGACAAACATGTGGCATTAAAACGCTAACACCCAGACCTACAATATTTCAATGTGTGAGTAACTTTACTCCTGCGCGTAGTCCCATTTCTCAGCGAGGTGAGTCAAGTCAATTGTGTGCTGAAATGTTTGTGGATTGGGCCCTAGAAGTCTTATTTCTCTGCTTTCACTTTCATTATACATGGCATTATATATACATAAGCCTAGCATGACCGTTATTGGAAAGCTTTCATTTGCCTCACAGTGACTTACCAAACATGCATACAAATGTTCATTAAAAGGCATTTGCTTACTGTGCGGCAACTTAACAGTATATTTTTAATCACTGTCACTGGTAATATATACACACTTTTCCCTCTATTTTTTTTTTAGATTTTTCTTTGTGCTCTGTGATTCTTGAAACCAATGTCAGGTCATGTTATGGCATGAATATTGATGGCACTTTTCACCGAGGTTGAACTGTCAGTAACCCAGGATCAAATTGTGCTCTAGGTTTACATGCACTGAAGTAAACAGGGTAACTGAGGGCAGAGCGTAGACCTAAAACAGACTAATTGTCGTAACTCAAGGCTGATCATGACACTGAAGCAATTTTGTTCTGTGATATTATGTTTAATAAACATTAGCATAAGAAATAGAAACAAATATAATCAGTTGCAAGAGTACAAAAAAAATAGGAAAATAAGAATTTCTGTTAACTCTGGATTGTTTTACAATTGAAATTTGAGGGATAGAGGGGCTATGAATATGTTTGGGCAGAGAATATTTGACATGGCATCTTGAGTATGTGGAGACAATACTAAAAAGTAATTATGTTTCAATAATGGACATGATTTTTCTAGTTGTTACTCCTGTGCTTAGACTTCAATGGAGCTAGCTATGCCACTTTACACCAGCTGTGGATCTAGCCCTATAGCTGTAGACATGATTATATGAGAGATTTTGAATACAAGTATAAGTGCTTTAGTATATAAATGCTAAGAAATAAAATAAACTAGATCAGGAACCTAAGGGCATAGCTACACTTGCAGATGTAGAGCGCTGGGAGTTAAACCAGCCTTCAGAGACCGCAGCAGGGAAAACGCTGCCGACTGTTTACACTCTCAGCTGGAAGCACACTGGCATGGGCACATTAGCAGCTCTTGCAATGCCACAAAGAGCAGTGCATTGTGGTAGCTATCCCAGCGTTCAAGTGTCTGCAACGTGCTTTTCAAATGCGGGTGGTGGGGTGGAGTCTGACAGGGAGTGTGTTGTGTGTATGTGGGGAAGAGAGTGGGTTTTTGGGGTGCTGAGAGTGTGTCAGCACGCTGTCTTGTAAATTCAGACCCCCCTCCCCCCGCCTCTCTCTCACATACTCACAGCAAGCAACATTCCACACTAATGGCTTGCTTTGTCAGAAAGCATGCCAGCTGTCAGAAACAGAGCTTTGAAAGGGCATATCCGCTAGGGTGACCAGATGTCCCGATTTTATAGGGACGGTCCCGATTTTGGGAGCTTTTTCTTATATAGGCACCTATTACCCCCCACCCCCGTCCCGATTTTTTACACTTGCCCTCTGGTCACCCTAAAATCTGCCTTCCTACAGCCAATTCCAAAACAATGACAAGAGTGGCCACTTGACTGAAGAGGATTATGGGACGTTTCCAGAGGCCGATCAAAGCGTAGTAATGCAACACCTCGTTCACACTGATGCTGGGACGTTTCAGCCGAGGCGCAACAAGCGTTATGCTTCTCGTGGAGGTGGATTACCAGGAGCTGCAGAGTCCAGGCGCTCTAAGTGCCTTGCCAGTGTGGACGGGTCGGGAGTTAGGGCACCTGGGGCTGCTTTAATGCGCTCTAACTTGCAAGTGTAGCCATACCCTAAGAGTCTGATAGAGTTCTAGCACATGAAAGCTTATGCCCAAATAAATTTGTTAGTCTCTAAGATGCCACAAGGACTCCTTGTTGCTTTTTCTTGGTTTAAGTTTGTCCTGAAGATTTTTTTCTTAACCTACTTTACTCTGAAATGAAGATGAATGAAATGCTATATTTTGGACCACATCCTGCAGCAACCAATAGAGCAATTAACAGAAGGGGCTACTGTATATAAGTTGGGGCTGACAGAATCTGGCCCTGAATAAATATAGAAGCACCCTCTCCTGCCAAAAACTGTAATTGTTCAAGAAAACTTTTGGGCTTGTTTGTTTTTCCAATTTACGTGCCGCCTAAAGTTCTTATGTTGTAGTAGGTGGAGAGACTTCGGAGAAAAATGAGTTTTTCTTTATTGTTTGTGCCCTCTAGCTAACCATTTGCTGCTGCATTTTAAACTAAAAGTAGTGCATTTCAGAAACCCTTTATAGGAGAAGTCCATGTGTTTTCACCCTCTTTCATTTTGCTAGGGAGCAAAAAGAAAACTCCCTACATGCAGCTTGTGGCCACCTTTACCATTTTACTTCTGAAGCTGCACTAGACAGAAATACAGTCAAGAAACCCTTTGAAGTTTAACTCTCTCTCACATTTAGGTTTTTAAGTTCAAATGCCAGCGAAATGCTATAAAAATCAGAAGTTTGGGTGTCTTTGATTTCAATGGACACCAAAGCATGACATCACTGAGCCTAAACAATAACTAAAGTGTAAATTTAAACTAAGTCCAAAAAAATCAAAACCAGCTATAGGATCTTTGCATAGCGCAGAGATATAGAAAAAACAGATGTTACACCAGACAGCATATCCTGGTTTTAGGAAATGAGACACAGCAGGGATCACAACATTTTAAATCAGTCACTAGTTCTTTCCTAGTTACTCCCTTTAAATGATGTGCTCCAATATTTGCAGCCGGCCTCCCTTCCTCCCTCTCCCTGCTGTACACAAATTCATGTCATAATTTTCTCCTCTTAATTAGTTGTTTAAATGCATTTGTACAGGAGAATTACACTGGGATCCAATGTCCCGCTTACTGGCACCAGAGAGCTCAAAGTAATCATGAGAGTGCAGGAGCAGAGCCCAGACCTGGTTATTTATTTATTTTTGCCAGCAGGAGCCTAGCACCAGCAGTCACCTTGATTAAGGAGAAGTTGTTCTTGTTCACCTGAGGGGAAAAGAACGAAGAGAACGAAAGAAGAGGTTAGCCAGATGGCGCGATTGGAACTATTCCGCAGTGCTCATGCCTGTTTTACCATAGACCTCTCTGTTCAACCCTGTGCTGCAGCATTACAACATTTCCCTCCACTTTTGACTTTGCACACAGCTGGCACCTCCTGTAATCAATTTAATAAGACATGACCTATGAGTTAATATTCCATAATGACAAGGCCACCTTCAGTCCATTAATGGAGATGTATCATCAGCCTCCTCTTCCAGAAGTAGGAGCATTAATGACTATGAAATCAGTACACAGAGGCTGAAAGCAAGTAGTAGACCCTGGTGGAAAGGGAAGCTACAATCCACCTGCAGAATGAGAACCCAATTAGCAGAGGTAGTTTTGTTTGATTAAACTAAGGAGAGGCAATTTAGGATAAAAATAAATCTTACAAAGGTTACAGGGATATCTATGCATTAAAGAAACATTTCATTCTGGTGGCAGCAGAAAGTGTGGCCAATTACATTAAACCAAGAAGACAAAGTTGTGCATATAACCTGTAACTCCTTTAAAGAACAATACATCATCTGTTTTGGAGGCTACTGGTCCTTCTACGTATTTAGCAGTCAAGTATCTTTCCTGACATCTAACTCAAGTAGCCCAAATAAATTGGATCCCTTTGCTCTTAAAAAACAAAACAAAAAACCACTACACATTTTGTCTCTCCTTGTAATCTTTTAATCTAACACCGTCTGCACGGTGTTCTCTTTTGAGCATCTGGGACTCATCATGCAACGTTCCGGATATTAAAATGTTAAGAGAACTTCTATGTGGGCTTAATGAATTACAAGAGGAGGTCACACTGACCACTGCATAAATCTCATTTGAGCAGCTCCATGCAACTAGAATTGGGACATACACATCTATAAATATTTCTCCAAGTAAAGCTTCTAAGTTCGACCATTTCTTTACCCTCCCTGTAGCTGAAATCACAGAAAGGCAATGGGGTGGGCTTCCCTTCTCTCTGAGCCTGCACTGCTATCCACTGTGAAACATTAAGGATAGCCTATCTTATGAAACACAATTTTTTAAAAAAGATATAATCCAAAGAGTAATTAAATGTGATCTGAGATATGTAATATACTCTTTCTGAGCACATGGAAAGGGGCCAAACTCTTTCCAAGTTAGATTCTTGTGACCTGAGGTTAAGAAAAGATGATTTCATAAACCTGACTATAAACATTCCACTACTCTTAAAGTACTTTTTCTTCTCTACTGCACATTAGACAAAGTGGCAAAAGCATCAGTGAAATGATGACCTTATCTCCTTACTCCAGGAAGAGGAAGAAAATATTACATTCAGATACTGATAAGGAACTTTTTACCCGTGGATACAAGCTAGCTTACGTCTATGGAAGGAAGACAAACTCAATGGGTGTAGATTTGGGATCATTCCTGCCAAAACCATTTATAAATTGGTTTGTAGTGATAGACTGGGCTATGAGGCCCAAATTCCAAGGGTTGTTAGGTTTGGGTTTTTTTGTAATCCACACATACTTTATATGCTAAATCATTGCTTCTTCTGGATATTTTGCTACTTAGGTACATCTGGCTTTGTTTAATGTCAGCACTTTAACTGTGCCACATTTTCATTGCAATAATCTACGATACTCTAGTGAAAAGCATGAAGTTTATTCTATCGATTTCTGGCAGATGCACATTACCACCACATTCAGTGATCGTTCAGACAATTAATATTGTCACTTATCTGCTTTCCTGGAAACGGAGAAGCCTGAAATGCGTACCATTAAAATAAAAATCTTACCTTTACAAACCCTACCCCTAGCTGTTTTGTAGCAAACTGATGTATTTTAGGCATCTAAAGAATTCCTCTGCATTCTCAATTATGATATATTTTACTATTATGCATAACCTCTACTGGAAAACAGCCAACACAAATTGTTCTCAAACCCTCTTCTCCATCCCTGGACATATTCACAGTTTCAAGTCCTTGCTATAAACTCTTAATCCTCCTGCCACTAGAAGTGAACACTAGAAAGATATCTGAAGCCATGACAACAAATTGCTTCCTGAAGATTGTGACCTAAGTCATTCTCAAGGCACCCTGCACACCCAGGTCAAACATGGCATGTGTTCAGTAACTCAACTGCTCATTTCTACTGGGCACTGTTTAATTTGTTTTAATTTCAGACTTTTCCTTTATGGAAGAGAAAGGTAGCAACACTTTGTTTGGGAATGTGGTTAATGAGAGAACCTCCAAGTGGTTTGATGCTAAACACCCAGAAATTCAGAGTATTCTTTGAACCTTGCCTTTGCTTCTGCAAAATTTGGATTTCCATGCGAGCAGGAAAAATCTCTTGAGATTTCTGGCATTTCCAATTCCTAACGGAAATACAGTGAAAACAGCCCATCTAAAAGGCATTTGGAGTGTTCTACTACCATCCCCAACTAGAACCCAGAAATAAGATGATGTGGGAATAACAGAACAAGTCATCTGAATGTTTCAGAACCTCAAAGGTTGCATGTGGTTTTGAGAATGGATAAAGGTTATTAGTGGAATCAGGATGTTTATTTCATACCACCCATCTCTATATGTGATTAAGGATAGTTAGACCACTTTATATTTAGATCCAGACACATACCCACCCCCCTTGTCCTTTCACCTCTTTTTGCCCGAAAAGATAAAGGGAAGTATCTATTGAGTTTGATGTATTCAGATTTCTGTGCTACTTTGATTTAGCATAGTCTCATTTTATAAACATTATTTCTTTTTAATGCACCAAGTAATGGTAAATAAATAAGTCTTCACTAAGGACTAAAGTTCCTCCTTCTAAAGAAGAAATATTAAGAGCCTATTCACCGTATGCCTTACACACCCCAACTCCTAAGGTCAAAGTTTTAAGTGTGCAAAGAGTAAATTCAATCCCACAATATTCAAGCCTACAAAGTACTTTATAGACATATAAAAATGTTTCCCATAAAACCCATGGAAGAAAAAAGAAAATTCACCAACAGCAAGAATATTAATATTAATGAAAACTTATTCCTCAAGAAACTTCTGAAAACCCTTCTATTCTGCCAAACTTTCCAGCTTCAGCAATTGTGCACCACTCAGCGTTCACCTTCAGAGTTAAGAGTGTTTGCATTGTATTATTTTTCTTATACTTTTAGAGTGAAATCCTGGCTCCATTGAAGTCAATAGCAAAACTCCCAATTACTTCAGTGGAGCCAGGATATCACAATTTGTTTGTGAACACCTTAGTCCAGAGATTCTATTCCTTGCAGAGTAGCTTGACTGACTCAGGGCTGCTGCTATAGCATGTCTGATGAAGACGCTCTCTGCTGACGTGAGAGCGCTGTCCCGTCAGCCTAATAAAACCGTCTCCCTGAGAGGCAGTAGCTATGTCATCAGAAGAAGCTCTCCCACCGACATAGTATTGTCCATACCGTCGCTTAGGTCGGTGGTAACTTACGTCGCTCCGGGGGGTGCCTATTCAGACTCCTGAGTGAACTGACAACCTGTAGCGTAGACAAGCTCTAACAAGCTAGACTCAACTATAAATAATGTAGTGACCAGAGTCTAATACCCTTAATCAAGTTGAGTCTGCTTAACTTAAGGATATCAAAATCTGAGCTAAGTAAAAAACAATAATGAAGATGGTTGTGAAAAAGTATTCTTGCTCTATGGCTACTTGAACTCCAGACACTAAAGAATTATAAGCAGAGCTGGTAAAAAATAAACTTTTTTTTTTTTTTTTGTGGAAACGTTTGAAATTTTTCTTGAGAAAACTGAAATTTTGAATTTTCAAAAAATTTCTCCACTCTGTAAACTGGTAACAAATATAGCAACAATTCATTTGCAAAAACAAACAAAAACAAAAACAAAACAAAAAAACCCCACATGTAATTGAAAATTCAACCAGCTCAAATTCTAAATGTTCTTCAGTCCAACATCTCATTAGACAATAGGAGCAATGATATCAGTATACGAGAACTCAGACACAAAAAAAGGTCAGCAACAATACAGAAGAAATGGTTTTTGATGACCGCTCACATACATAAGAACATAACAGCCATACTGGGTCAGACCAATGGTCCATCTAGTCCAGTATCCCGTCTTCTGACAGTGGCCAATGCCAGATGCTTCAGAGGGAATGAACAGAACAGGGCAATTATCAAGCGATCCATCCCATCGTCCAATCTCAGCTTCTGGCAGTCAGAGTATTAGGGACACCCAGAGCATTCCTGACCATCTTAGCTAACAGCCACTGATGGACCTATCCTCCATGAAATTATCTAATTCTTTTTTGTAGCTCATTCAGCTGAAAGCAATGGGTGAGATAAGGATGAAATGCTAGAAGAGTAGCAAATACTCTCATATGTATGAAGGTTGAAGATGTCAAATGAAATTCTTCCAAGATGAATAAGGCAACAGTCCCCTGATTAAGGAAAGTCAGTGATGCAGAGAGACTAATTAAATACTTTTATTTATCCTTCCTCATAATAGAATAACAAAGAGAGACTGTTTCTTACTGACTATGTACAGCACCTAGTACAATGGGTCCTGATTTCAGTTGAGGGCTCTAGGAACTACCATAATTCAAATAAATAGCAAGACACTTAATTACATTAAAAGGCTGCACATTTAAAATGGATACAAAAACTATTTTAGACACAATGTATAATCAACCTGTGGAATTTACTGGTGCCTGGTATCATTAAGTCATAGCAGTCTACCTACAGTTAAACCAGATGGGAAAATTATATATAAAAGTGATCAATTTTTATGCTTCTAGGCATAAGTGAATCATGAACTAGGAGATTTTTGGTTTGGGGTTGGGTTTTTTTAAAGAAAGGTCTCCTTTCCATTCAATAGTACAGCATTGCATAGTATGACTTTCTCTCTGCCACTGCCCAGAACACTGGGCTAAGTGGACTGAGGACTGTTTCAGTAGGGCAGTTTTTATGTTCTTAAAACAATAGACGTCTGCAGAATGACAGAGTATTGAGCTTAAATTGCAAATATGGAGCCAGATCCTCATCTAAAGACAATGGAACTACACTGACGTACACTAGCTGAAGATTGGTCTCATGATGGAGGAAGATTGCTTAGTTGCACCAGTCCTTGGCATATATGCTGGACATTCCAGTTTAGACTGAGAAATTATTTTCAGATTAGCTCAAGTAGTACATCTTTAGCTGCACTGTCTCTGCATTTAGTCACAGGACAGTGAGCAGAGGGCATGAAAGAACAGTTTTGCTGTCTTGACAGCATGGCTGCTGGTAGAACCCCTCTGGGAAACAATTGGAAGTTCTTGCACGTATTTATTGTTTCAGGACTGCACAGCGAGCAAGACAATATAGAGAGACCCCAATTAGTTAACCAGAACATACCTTTCAACATTCATGAAAAAACAAACACTCCCTCAGCTACATGGGGTCTGGGAACTTCTTGGTTTCCAAGAGCTGATGATTTGCTATTTAAAATGAAAAGTGGAAGGGCAGTTCCCTTGGTCACAGCCTGCCTCTTGGCAGCATAGAAGTTAGGTGTGTACAGTCTGTTCTGCAGACTCCACCTGCTGATTGAATTGCTTATTCATGTGAGCAGCACTGAAACTAGTATGCAGGAAACAATGAATAAGGAGTTGATCAGGGAGAGTAAAATCAAGATATGTAAACAAACCAATGACCAGCGTAAATAGCAATAGCACACACTGTTATGTGGAACATGTAAGTTATTTTGTACATTCAGTCATTTTGTCCTTAAATCATCAGCCTCTCTTTCTCCTTCCAGAGATTCCTTGCTCCTTATCACTAGGAACATGTGAACCAATATGGATAAAGAAACCTCTTCTATAAAGGGAAATGGGAAAAAGTCTGTGTCACTGAAAAATTATCAAAGTACTCTGCAAAATATCTAATATTCAGTATGTAGCAACCAGAACTGACATACCACGCTATGTGTAGGACCAGATTACATCTAGCCTATCATGGCTACACCAGAGAGGCAGAGGGCATTCCCAAAAAGGAGAGGGATAGAAGTGAGGAGATCCTTGGCATGTTCTTCCAAGCTCTAGACACTGGGTTAAACCTGCTGTGGGATGGAAGAGACAGACTGTGCAGCAGTAGAAGAGGCCGAGGGTCATCATCACTGGAATCTCTTGGAGGCTGGTAATAATACTGGGCAGAAGACCACTGCCTGAAGGAAGTCTGTGGTCTCACTTGCTTCCTTCTTAGGTCTGGAACATAGAGGCCCAGGGAGAGCAGATTCACCCAAGAGTCTTTTAAGGACTGGAGGGCCTCATCCATCTTGGAATTTAAAAGTTAACTGCCCTTCAAGTGAAGGTCCTCAATTGTTTCGACTTCCCGGAAAATCCCTGGAGATTGGAGGCAGGAAGAGCTTCTCCTGGCCACCCATGTAGCCATGGTACACGCCATTGTGTTGGGCCTGAAAGGATGTGTGGACTAGTAGCTATACTTTAGACACAATGGTCTTTAGTGCCTCTTGGTGTTCTTGAGGAAACCAAACCACAGGACTTGAAGCAGTTTGTTCCAATTCAAATAATCATAGATCAACAATGCTTGGTAATTAACCAGGCTCATCTGAAGGCTGGCAGATGGGCAGACTTTGCATCTGAACAGGTCTAGCCTCTTTGGGTCTTTCTCCCTAGGTGAAGATTTGGGAGGTCCCTGCTGCTTTGATCTCTTGGACTCCAAACAACCCTGGTACTGTGTGGGAATAAAAGTACTCAGATCCCTTGGAAGGGACTTGGTACTTCCTGACAGTTTGCCTGGACACTGGCATGAGCCACTGTTCTTTTGCAGTTTCCAAGGCCTGGTCTACACTATGGGGTTAGGTCGAATTTAGCCGCGTTTGGTCGATTTAAAAATGACTGCGTCCACACAACCAACCCTGTTCCATCGACCAAAAGGGCTCTTAAAATTGACTTCTGTACTCCTCCCCAACGAGGGGAGTAGCGCTAAAATCGACCTTGCTGGGTCGAATTTGGGGTAGTCCGGATGCAATTTGACAGTATTGGCCTCCGGGAGCTATCCCAGAGTGCTCCATTGTGACCGCTCTGGACAGCACTTTGAACTCTGATGTACTAGCCAGGTACACAGGAAAAGCCCCGGGAACTTTTGAATTTCATTTCCTGTTTGGTCAGTGTGGCGAACTCAGCAGCACAGGTGACCATGCAGTCCCCATAGAATTGTAGAGCGTAGAATGTTTCTACACTCCCCCATCATCTCCGTCCCTGAGGTTATCGCAGATTAGAAGGCCAAAAAAACACTCTCACAATTGTCTGCCGTTGCTTTCACGGAGGAAGGGGCGACTGACGACATGTTTTTGCCCCATCAGGCATTGGGAGTTTAACCCAGAATTCCAATGGGCGGCGGAGACTGCGGGAATTGTGGGATAGCTATTCACAGTGCACCGCTCTGTAAGTCGATGCTAGCCACAGTAGTGAGGACGCATTCCGCCGACTTAATATGCTTAGTGTGGACATATGCAATTGACTGTATAAAATCGATTTCTAAAAATCGACTTCTATAAAATCGACCTAATTTCGTAGTGTAGATATACCCCAAGAGTACCTGATTTTAGGCATGGTGAGCCTGCTGGGCATGGAAAGATAGAGTGTGTAGGAGTTTGTGAGGTTTCTCCTGCACCACTTCCAGAGGTATATCTAGAGTCTCTCCCATGTGCTTAATGAGGTCCTGGAGTGCCGTGAAGTCATTGACTGAAGAGATTTACTCCGTCATTGGGAGAGGACAAGAAGATCACAGTGATGACAAGCTGTACTTTTTGTACATGCTGTTCCTCATCACTTTCCTCCTGCTGCCTTGTCAGGATCTGAGGCTGTCTCTACACTGCCACTTTCAGCACAAAAACTTTAGTCGTTCAGGGGTGTGAAACCCCCACCTCGAGCGACAAAAGTTTTAGCGCTGAAAAGTGACAGTATAGACGATGCTTTATCGCCTCAAGCACTCTCCCCCGGCGATAAAGCAGGACTGCACTTCCCACGTCACAGCTATTAAATTCAAAGTAAAGTTTTTCTCTCCACATGCTCTCAACAGTCTTACTGGACAAACTTCTTAGGCAAGGACATCTTCTTCTGATTAATGGATGCTTCCTTTGGTGTAGTCAGTTGATGGACAGAGAGAGCAAAGAGGAGGAAGTTCCTGGGGGTGTGTCTCCTCTCTTTTTATAGTCCTCTCCCTCCTTTCAGAAGCATCTCCAGCTGGAAGCATGGGGACAGGTAGACTGTGTGGACAGGAATCCCAGCTGTTTCTTTGCTAAGATGTAGATTTATCGCCAGACCCCTTTTTGTGCCAATGAATAGTCCTCAGCAGGTAATGGCCCATTGATCTTGTTTATACCTGGCTGAGACATCAGCTTGTCCTGTGTCTCTGAGGAACCAGTTTTGCTACTCCCCAGATTTGGCGCATGTCTTAGTAACACCATACATTGCAATCGTATAACTTTACATACATTGTTGCCACACATTTTACCAGGACAATAATGACCAACAAATTATGAGTTTTCAAATGATACCTCACAAGGCATACTTTGTACAAAGATTATTACAATAGTGTGCAAGGGGTATAGTTTGTCACTGGGCCATCCTGTCTGGAGTGTCCTGACTTTACTCTGCTCTACCTAAATGGGTGAAATCCAAACCCAAGATATCTCCTTTACCAGCCATACTGATGCCTTGTTAGCTGGTAGCTTAGTTGTCACCACCCTCAACCTCTCAAGAGATAAGGAGACTCTGGTGCCAGGCCCACAGATAAAGCATTTGGTACTGTACATGCTCTAGATATGGACACATTAGGTACCAAAGGCACTGGGCACCAAAGAACATGGTTCTGAGGTTGCCAGTACAGAAGTGCTGAGTGCCAAACTGCTGAAAACCGAGGCCCCATGAGTCAAAGGACTGGTACCAAGAGAGATGTGGTCTGCAGGCTTAGTGGCTCTCTTAATAGAGAGTACCGGGAAGGTCCTTCTCAGTCCAAGCCCAGTGAGCCAAGATGAATCAGACTTAACAGCCTTGCATCTCAGGTCAGTAAGCACTGAAGAAAGTGATGTATGCCACACCTCAGCTCTGGAGCAGTGCTCCTTCCTACCCCATTGAAAGTCATTGAAAAGTCAGAATGGAGGCAGACGACTGCAGTGTCTTTGTCAACTTAGCCTGGGAGCTCAGGGTGTAATCCCATTTCACCAGGATGCTTACGGAGAGGGACTGAAAGAATAAGTGATGTCTAGCTGAATCCTTCTTTTTGGTGCCCAAAGAGGCTCGCATACGCACTCTAGGAGGAACTATTTTAAGCAAGCGTCTCTAGCTTTTTGAATACACTTAGAGAAGGAGTGACATATGGTACATTGCTCAGGAATGGGTCCCTCTCCTCAACAAAATAGGCAGCTCAAGTGCTCATCATTAAGTGGCATTGTAGCTTCATGTGAAGTGCTGGTTTTAAACTCCAGAGATTTCACTTTTGCCATTTGGCTAGAGTCCCTGTACAGAGAGGGGTTTTCTGACTACAATAAGCAATTTTTTTTTCACCAATAGGCAACAAGACTAACCACTGAGTAACCTAGTATACGGTGCAGAGAAGCAGGCAGACTTCTGGGGTTCCATCTCAGTGCCACATGCAGTCAGAGGGAACTTAGGGATAGCTAGGACAGTCTCTTGAAGCACCCTTTCGTTCTGACTGTATGTGGACTATAAACATGTTTAATAAAGGAAAGATCATTTTCATTGATATATTTTTACTTCTCTCTCTCTTCTGGTAACTTGGCTGGTCAGTATGCAGAGCCTTCTGGTTAGGAATTTAGTAGGGTATATTGGTTGGTGATTTAAAGGGTTTAATCATCTAAGTTCTGGAGGCATCAGGCTTCCTCATGAAAAGAGCTGTGTCTGCATTTCTTCTTTTTATATATGTAAAAATAAAACAAAAACCCCACAAACTTGGCTATGCTGTCAAATTTGTGATGCCCAAACTTATTTACATACACTTATTTACATATACTTCATAGAAGAGGGAGTTTATAATAGCTGAACGCAGGCAACTCTGTGAAGCAAGCCTAGCATTCCTGCTAGTCTTACATATAATCAGTGAGCCTGCAGTGCATACACTGATGAATTGGACAATGAGACCGAGGGACTGAGTCACATTCAATCAACTCTATTTCCAGCAATGTGTCAGCAATGATTCCTGCCTTGTTTGGTAGTGCTATACACACGTGACTATCTAGAAAAAGTATAATTGAACAGTCTTCTTTAAGAGCTTTTTTAAAATGTCTGGATATATATTTGGCATTTTCTCAGTGATAACTATAGTATTAGCCAAGACATTTTTCTGCCAGCATGAGACTTCCAAACATAGAACAAGCAAATCCACAAAGCTGTAGTCACTTGGTCTGAAAGATAAAACATAACAAGGACTCGTTGGTGATGTTCATTTAGCCCTAGAGTGCAGCAGGGTGAGATCTTTAATCTGTCCAGTGGAATAGGAGGAGATGGTAAATCTAATAATTGGCCATAAAAAGGAGACATGCTCTTCAGTGACTGTCTGCAGCCATTATCCCACCTCAGGCTGTGATCTCAAGCAGTAAGGAGAGCCAGACCTTGGTACTATTTGATTATTCCATAGGTAGTTGCCCTCCAATGCCCCAACATGATACTAGGAAGCACTGTCAGCTGGATATGCTGTTTTTCAAATGACTGAACAAAGGTACTAAGGTGGGAGGTCAATACAGGAACCACAGCTGATGGAAACAGGGGGGACTAGCACCCCCCCTAGGGAAATATTATTGGGGGGTCCACCCTCATGTACAATGCACATGCCGGGGGGTGGGGGGGAGTGCGGAGATGAGAGTGGGAACCAGAGGGGCTGGAGCAACCATGGCAGCACCCAGAATAGGGCCAGGGAGAGGGACTTGGAGGGGCTGGAGTATGGAAGGAACTCCCAGGACCCTCCTTCTGAGCCTGGAGACAGCAGCCCTCCCTCCCAACAAGTCTCAGTATTTCCCCTCACTCCCTTTCCTATTACACACACACACACACACACACACACACACACACACACACACACACA